>NC_091335.1:20480966-20683466 GCF_038502225.1 Cherax quadricarinatus | reverse complement strand
CCCTTGCCAACACCTGCAGCACCAGCCCTTGCCAACACCTGCAGAACCAGCCCTTGCCAACACCTGCAGCACCAGCCCTTGCCAACACCTGCAGCACCAGCCCTTGCCAACACCTGCAGCACCAGCCCTTGCCAACACCTGCAGCACCAGCCCTTGCCAACACCTGCAGCACCAGCCCTTGTCAACACCTGCAACACCAGCCCTTGCCAACACCTGCAGCACCAACCCTTGCCAACACCTGCAGCATCAGCCCTTGCCAACACCTGTAGCACCAGCCCTTGCCAACGCCTGCAGCACCAGCCCTTGCCAACACCTGCAGCACCAGCCCTTGCCAACACCTGCAGCACCAGCCCTTGCCAACACCTGCAGCATCAGCCCTTGCCAACACCTGCAGCACCAGCCCTTGCCAACACCTGCAACACCAGCCCTTGCCAACACCTGCAGCACCAGCCCTTGCCAACACCTGCAACACCAGCCCTTGCCAACACCTGCAACACCAGCCCTTTCCAACACCTGCACCACCAGCCGTTGCCAACACCTGCAGCACCAGCCCTTGCCAACACCTGCAGCACCAGCCCTTGCCAGTACATGCAGCAACAGCCCTTGCCAACACCTGCAGCACCAGCCCTTGCCAACACCTGCAGCACCAGCCCTTGCCAACACCTGCAGCACCAGCCCTTGCCAACACCTGTAGCACCAGCCCTTGCCAACACCTGCAGCACCAGCCCTTGCCAGTACCTGCAACACCAGCCCTTGCCAACACCTGCAGCACCAGCCCTTGCCAACACCTGCAGCACCAGCCCTTGCCAACACCGCAGCACCAACCCTTGTCAACACCTGCACCACCAGCCCTTGCCAACACCTGCAGCACCAGCCCTTGCCAACACCTGCAGCACCAGCCCTAGCCAACACCTGCAGCACCAGCCCTTGCCAACACCTGCAGCACCAGCCCTTGCCAACACATGCAGCACCAGCCCTTGCCAACACCTGCAGCACCAGCCCTTGCCAACACCTGCAGCACCAGCCCTTGCCAACACCTGCAGTACCAGCCCTTGCCAGTACCTGCAACACCAGCCCTTGCCAACACCTGCAGCACCAGCCCTTGCCAACACCTGCAGCACCAGCCCTTGCCAACACCTGCAGCACCAGCCCTTGCCAACACCTGCATGAACCTTACCCTCAGCTATGTTCCTCCAGCGTCGGAAATTTGAAGCCTTTCGGGCAAGTAGTTCTGAAGGCATAAACTAAAATCTCGGAGGAAGAAACAGAAGAAAAAAAAATATTACGACAGCCAGTGTAGGTTACCCCGTCGAGGAGACTTAATTAATTATTATAGGATGAACGAAAAAACGAGGAGGAGGAGCGAGCAGAGATGAAGAAGGAAGTACTGGAGTTTCCAGGAAAGAGGCAGCAGAATTTTTAGTAACTGTAGCAACAGCTGCAGCAGTAGTAACGGCAGAAGCAGAAGCAGGTGCATCATTAGTAACAGTAGAAGCAGAAGCAGGTGTCCCGTGGCTGGGCTGGCAACGCACTCAGCTCACACAGTAAGTGCCCGTGATTCGATCCCCGACATGAGTGAAAAGGACGGGAATGTTTCCTTACACCTACTGTCCCTGTTCCCCTAGCAGTCAGTAGGTACCTGAGTGTTAGTCGACTGTTGTGGGTGGCATTCTATGAATGATGGTATACCTTAGCTAAGGTACGATAACAATTTTTAACCTGTAAAATTGATCTGTGTAAACAAAAGCAGAAGTACTGCAGCAGAAAAACTGCAGCAGCAGGTGCATCACAAGCAGTAGTAGTAATAGCAGAAGCAGTACAAATGAGAGTAATAATAAATGCTGTTTAAAAAACTCTCAGTGATATACTATAATTCCTCCTCGTAATAAACTCCAGAATTGCTCAGAAACGCTGCAGTAACGTAATGGTGCGCAGTTTTGCCTGAGTGCCGAAAACATTTCGGAAAACGCTCATATCTCAAAAAAAAAAAAGTGGAAAAATGCATTTGAATATTCATTAACGCTAAATGTTATCATAAAAGTCCAGCAGTTTCTCGTCTGTAATATTAGACTCTAAACGATCCCGCATTTTATGTTAATAAGGTATCAAGGAAATCGATTGTTAATGTTTGTTTTGCTGTATATTAATGATTAAAGCATTTGAATAATTATGAGAAAGATTTTTGTAATCCCTCCTACAAGATAATTGAAACCAAATCTAGATGCTTGCTAAAGTCCTTAATATTAAGGACAAAGAAGGATGTATGTATGCCATATACATTACAGTTATACCTGGGAAAGTTAAACAACATGCTGCAGTACAGAGTTAGTGTGTATTCTGACGTGATATTAAGTATCTTCAAGTATTTAAATGTGTTGCGAAGTGTTCCAACGTGTTTCGGTTCAATCCTACATGTCTTGAAGCGCTCCCAGATCTTCTGATGTATTCCTACCAATACTAAAATATTACGACGGCTCTCAGTGTTCGAGTGACCCGTAGCTCAAGTGCTCAGAGCGTTCCCCTTCAGCACTTCGAGAACTTCAACACAATTTCAGTTTGAGCTTGTTCATGAGCTGGAGGAGCACCCGCTGTGAGAATCTAGCGAAATATGCGCAGTGTAGCGCCTTCCATCTTCAGGAATTGGAAGAGCACTGAGATACATCTTCAGCTTGAGTACCTTCAGGAGTTCGAAGGATACTGAAATGTATCACATTTGCGTACCATAAAATACTAATAACCAGTGTGCTAGTGTGATTCAATAAGGGAATTTTTTCTCTGAGGGAAGAGGACGAGTGTTGTCTGTAGGTGACTCTACAAGGCTCAAGAAATACTTTCCCGTCCATAAAGGCATAAGGTATCCTGATACCCACAATGTGGATTAATGGACACTAGGCTATGTTTATTGGATACTTCTGATCTTGTCACCTTAGTCACCCCACATTAAAAGAAAATGATAAAACACATTGGAGAATGCAAGTCATGGATAATGGTCAGGTGAAAGTATGAGGACATCTGACTACTGTATCACGTGGCATCCTAGAAGAAGCCTGTAGCAGTATGATATGTAACGGAGTTGTAGAGATAATTTATTTGCTAGAACTATGTTCTATGGTGTTGCGATTAGCAATTAAGGAGGAGGCTTCAATACAGTGGCGCCAAATGCTGTTAGGCTCTCTGAAGATCATTTCAGAGTTGTTCCAGCTTTGTTGCTCTATCGGGAAATTCAGATTCGTAACTCTTCCTAGAAAAGTGACCAACAATACCATGCAAGCCCTTTCTAAAAGTAACATCCAAGTAACTACTAAAGCCACGTCTTCCATAATGACACACCCATCAGTGAAACAGGAGCATAAAGTAAACCATGCAGCGGCTGCAACAAAGTCTACCTTGGAGAAACAGAAAGGAATTTTCCACGCGTGTTATAGAACACAAGTATGCTACCAGGCTACCTAATGTTAAAACACTGTGTGCAAGACAAGTGTTAAACTCTTCAGCTGGAGTACCTGGGTGGTGGGTGGCAGCAAGAGGTCGTATACTGTACCGAGCCGCCCACTATACAACCACCCACTGACACTAGACTGATCCACGATATTACATCCCAATTCTCATAGGTTTCCTCTCTTTAATTTATTTATGCATTAGCATTAAAGGGGAAGTAGCATAATTTGTGCTATATCAGATCTATAGTAATCGACTCGCCAGTATTATGTTCCTTAAGATTTATAACTGCTATGATACTGTAAGCTGTATAGCCCTTGTGGCCTAGCGCTTTTTTTGATAATAATAATAATAATAATAATAATAATAATAATAATATGATACTGTAAATAAATTATATAAGTGTTACACTCTTTTTTCCATGCTGAAGCATGGAATTTAATGTTTTCTCTTTTATTAATATACTTCTCTAGTATATACATTACTGGACCGTAAACAACAGATGGGAGCTTGTACTAACCAGTGATTGTTGAAATCAGTGATGCAAGAAGCACGTCCTAAAATATTCTTGATCAGATCCTTTAGCAAATTGGTATTTTCAAGCTTTGTGGAAGCTTGCAGGAGTTATTGGAATTCTCTATAAAAAAATTTCCTTCCAATAACGAACTCTGGTGCTGCTAGGACTGAGTAAGATAGTGGTCACATTAGTGGTTACGCGGTTTGGAACCCACATCTGGTCAAACACGTCAGGAAACTAGAGAAAGTACAGAGGTTTGCAACGAGACTAGTCCCGGAGCTAAGGGGCATGTCCTACGAAGAGAGGTTAATGGAACTCGACCTGACGACACTTGGGGACAGGAGGGACAGGAAAGACAGGGAGGACATGATAACGATATATAAAATACTGAGAGGAATCGACAATGAGTACAGAGACAGGATGTTCAAGAGATGGGACACAATTGGAAGTTGAAGACTCATAATGCCACAGGGAAGTTGGGAAGTATTTCTTCAGTCATAGAGTTGTCAGGAAGTGGAATAGTGTGGAAAATGAGGTACTTGAGGTAGGCACCATACATAGCTTTAAGAAGAGGTACGATAAAGTCCATGGAACAGGGAGAGAGTAGACCTAGTAGCGACCAGTGAAGAGGCGGGGCCAGGAGTTATGAATCGACCCCTCTAGCCACAATTAGTTGAGTACACAAGCGCTCACACACACACACACACACACATGTATGCGCATGTGACACACACACACACACACACACACACACACACACACACACACACACACACACACACACACACACACACACACACACACACACACACACATGCACACACGCATATACAACAGGCCTAGTGTCTAATCGACATGTGCCTAGGACACAATGGTAACTAACTAATGGAACGTAGCAATGGATGTCTCTGGCCTTCCCGTGTTTCCTATGCTGAGACGATTAAGACATGTGCAAAAGTTGGGTATCTTTATTAATGAAATGTTTCGCCTACACAGTAGGCTTCTTCAGTCCATGGAGTTGAACTCTTCTCCAGGCTGAGGGACTGACCACCTCAAATACTTCTTCTCCAATGCTGATGAACTGATTACATCATCTTGATTTTATTACAGCTGTTGCCTCTATATTTGACTGAAGAAGCCTACTGTGTAGGTGAAACGTTTCATCAATAAAGATACCCAACTGTTGCACATGTGCCTTAATCTTCAACTTATCGGTATTTTATACCACTTTTCAACGATGCTGAGAGAAGTCTGGATGTGGATGAGGAAGTTGAGACTCCTCCCACCTTTCTTCACATAGTGTGAAGAAAGAGTTGCCTAGTAAGCAGTATAGCAGCAGGAGCCACCGTGCTGGTGGCCAGGATAGAGAACATCCCTATGAAAATACGAGATGTAGTTTATGGAAAAAAATGAATGATGGCAGCCAGGGGACCCTTTCCACAAACTTCCTGGAACGTGTCATGACACGGGTAAAGCAAAAGAGGTTGTCTCTAGCAGAGAAGAGGACGTTCGCCCGTGAACAGTGGCAGAGAGAGAAGGAAATTCGATACCAGAGAGGATTATCGAATAATAATAGTGAATCCAGGGATAATATGCTGGCAGCTGCATTTAATATTAGGAGCTGTGGAGCAATGGTGAGAGTATTGCCAGCCACGGACCAACAACTGTTTGCACGGAGGCTCGGTAAGGCTAAATAAACACTTTCCCTTCTATATACAATTAACTTTAATAAACCATACCTGTTGGACTGCATATAGACAAGCTACCCAGGTATAGTAATTAACCTTTAAACGGTCCAAACAGATCGACATTCAAATTCGTATTGCTACAAAAGTAGATCAACTTTTTTTTAAATATTTTCAAATATAACAAAAAAATGTAGATAAAAGTTTTTTTTACATGTTTTCAAATGTAAAACAAAAAAGAAGATCTGCATTTTTACATACTTTCAGATGTTGAAAAAACGTATATATACGTTTGGACCATTTAAGGGTTAAGATTATTGAAAATATTACAGGGGTGTGTGGAAGACGAGGGCAGAGATTGTGAGCTGGGGCAGCAGGGTGTGGGTGTCAGCAGGGTGTGGGTGTCAGCAGGGTGTGGGTGGCAGCAGGGTGTGGGGTGGCAGCAGGGTGTGGGTGTCAGCAGGGTGTGGGTGGCAGCAGGGTGTGGGGTGGCAGCAGGGTGTGGGTGACAGCAGGGTGTGGGTGGCAGCAGGGTGTGGGGTGGCAGCAGGGTGTGGGGTGGCAGCAGGGTGTGGGTGGCAGCAGGGTGTGGGGTGGCAGCAGGGTGTGGGGTGGCAGCAGGGTGTGGGGTGGCAGCAGGGTGTGGGGTGGCAGCAGGGTGTGGGGTGGCAGCAGGATGTGAGGTGAAAGCAGGGTGTAGGTGGCAGCAGGGTGTGGGTGGCAGCAGGGTGTGGGTGGCAGCAAGGTGTGGTGTGGCAGCAGGGTGTGAGGTGGCAGCAGGGTGTGAGGTGGCAGCAGGGTATGAGGTGGCAGCAGGGTATGGGGTGGCAGCAGGGTATGGGGTGGCAGCAGGGTGTGGGGTGGCAGCAGGGTGTGGGGTGAAAGCAGGGTGTAGGTGACAGTGGTCCAGGATGAACAGAAACTTGACAGTGGTCCAGGATGGACAGAAACTTGACAGTGGTCCAGGATGGACAGAAACTTGACAGTGGTCCAGGATGGAGAGAAACTTGACAGTGGTCCAGGATGGAGAGAAACTTGACAGTGATCCAGGATGGACAGAAACTTGACAGTGGTCCAGGATGGAGAGAAACTTGACAGTGGTCAAGGATGGAGAGAAACTTGACAGTGATCCAGGATGGACAGAAACTTGACAGTGGTCCAGGATGGACAGAAACTTGACAGTAGTCCAGGATGGACAGAAACTTGACAGTGGTCCAGGATGGTCAGAAACTTGACAGTGGTCCAGGATGGACAGAAACTTGACAGTGGTCCAGAATAGACAGAAACTTGACAGTGGTCCAGGATGGACAGAAACTTGACAATGGTCCAGGATGGACAGAAACTTGACAGTGGTCCAGGATGGACAGAAACTTGACAGTGGTCCAGGATGGACAGAAACTTGACAGTGGTCTAGGATGGACAGAAACTTGACAGTGGTCCAGGATGGACAGAAACTTGACAGTGGTCCAGGATGGACAGAAACTTGATAGTGGTCCAGGATGGACAGAAACTTGACAGTGGTCCAGGATGGACAGAAACTTGACAGTGGTCCAGGATGGACAGGAACTTGACAGTGGTCCAGGATGGACAGGAACTTGACAGTGGTCCAGGATGGACAGAAACTTGACAGTGATCCAGGATGGACAGAAACTTGACAGTGGTCCAGGATGGTCAGAAACTTGACAGTGGTCCCGGATGGACAGAAACCTGACAGTGGTCCAGGATGGACAGAAACTTGACAGTGGTCCAGGATGGACAGAAACTTGACAGTGGTCCAGGATGAACAGAAACTTGACAGTGATCCAGGATGGACAGAAACTTGACAGTGGTCCAGGATGGACAGAAACTTGACAGTAGTCCAGGATGGACAGAAACGTGACAGTGGTCCAGGATGGACAGAAACTTGACAGTGGTCCAGGATGGACAGGAACTTTACAGTGGTCCAGGATGGACAGAAACTTGACAGTGGTCCAGGATGGACAGAAACTTGACAGTGGTCCAGGATGGACAGAAACTTGACAGTGGTCCAGGATGGACAGGAACTTGACAGTGGTCCAGGATGGACAGAAACTTGACAGTGGTCCAGGATGGACAGAAACTTGACAGTGGTCCAGGATGGACAGGAACTCGACAGTAGTCCAGGATGGACAGAAACTTGACAGTGGTCCAGGATGGACAGAAACTTGACAGTGGTCCAGGATGGACAGAAACTTGACAGTGGTCCAGGATGGACAGGAACTCGACAGTGGTCCAGGATGGACAGAAACTTGACAGTGGTCCAGGATGGACAGGAACTCGACAGTGGTCCAGGATGGACAGAAACTTGACAGTGGTCCAGGATGGACAGAAACTTGACAGTGGTCCAAGACGGGTTTAGCGCTCCCCCTCAATACAAAGTATAATAATATACATTACAGGAAATTAACTTCTGTTAGTTAACATAAACTACAAGCCCCAGTTTTCTCTGTTAACAGAAGCAACGGTCAGCATCCTCCTCCTCCGTTATTTAACAGAAGCAACGGTCAGCCACCTCTGTTAGTTAACAGTAATGTGTGTTCGCTCGCCCGAGATTCTGTTCAACAGATAATTACCATTTCTCATTAAAAGTTAATGACCGTGTGGCGCTCCCGGCGCTAACAGCGAACATCGCGAATTAACTGGGTCGCGAAATTTGCTGCCGCGATTAACCGTGCCGTGAACCTTGTTAAAGCAATTTACCGCGTCGTGAACCTTGTTGACGCAGTTTACCGTGTCGTGAACCTTGTTGACGCAGTTTACCGCGTCGTGAACCTTGTTGACGCAGTTTACCGCGTCGTGAACCTTGGTGACGCAGTTTACCGCGTCGTGAACCTTCGTGACGCAGTTTACCGCGTTTCGAACCTTGTTGACGCAGTTTACTGCGTCGCGAACATGGTTGACGCAGTTTACAACCTCGCGAACACCTTGTTGAAGCAGTTTACTGCGCCGCGAGCTCTATGGCCACGATTAACCACGCCGCGAACCTTGTTATCGCGATTAATTGCGCCTTGAACCTTGTTTTCAGATATGTATTGTTTCGCGAAATCTTGTCCTTGTGCGCGTAGAAAAAGGGCGCGAAATCTGGCACTTTACTTGTTCATTTGGACGCGAAATCTGGCAATATATTTACGCATTTGTATGCGAAATCTGACACTACAGTTGCGCATTTGGACGCGAAATCTGGCACTTCAATTGTGCATTTGGACGCGAAATTTGAAACTCTGGGCATCTGTATTCAAAATCTGACACTTGGGTCGCACACCTGCGAAGGTTACGGAGGTGAACTGGACACTGGGAAACTTGCAAAGATTTAAGAAAAAAAAAAAGGTTTAAAGGAGTGGAAGGGTAAGCCAGCGGAAGGCCTCGGTCAGACGACCAAAAGCTTCAACTGAGGGTCATCATATGACTAGGACCCGCCTCAAGAAACACTTGTCCTGTTTCCTGGTGAGCCTTACCTAACGTGACCCGACTTGACCTTAAAATAACACAAGGTCAAACGAGAAGGTCATCAGATGAGTCTCTCCCGGCATCACTGTCATTAATATGTATATTCGCCTATTGAGGCCACATTAATAAACTGATCATTCGAGGCGTAACACAACACTAAACACCATTGTGGCCAGAATTATTATTAGCTATTATCATCAGTCATTATCATCAATCATTATAATAAGTCATTATCATCAATCATTATAATCAGCTATTATCATCATTCATTATAATCAGTCATAAGCATCTGTTATCATCAATCATTATAATCAGTCATTATCATCAATCATTATAATCAGCTATTATCATCATTCATTATAATCAGTCATAAGCATCTGTTATCATCAATCATTACCATCAGTCAACACAAAAACATTTGTGCAGGCTGGAGATCATCGGGAGAGTGACTTCAGCGTCGCGACTCTTCGTGGAGTAAGAAACGTGACGCAGACCTTGTGTATCTTTATTGCTGAACCTGGCGGCCCCCCCCCCCCCCGCATAACAATGTTCTCGAATGCAGGCGTATAACATGCCAGAAACAATAAAACTAGAAGGTAGGTGGTGGTTAGTCCCTCACTTTTGGAAGGTGGTCAGTCCCTCAGTTCATTATATATATATATATATATATATATATATATATATATATATATATATATATATATATATATATATATATATATATATATATATATATATATATATATATCAGCGTCGCCTCATAAGATAATTTCTCTTCTGAGAATTTTTCTCGTTTGTTTACCGTAATAATAAGCAGGGAAAAAATCAGCTGGACACCTTTTGTTGTGTAACAATAGCCAGCGAGTGGCTGTCATCGTTGCTCCACGGCTATTATTATTATTATTATTATTATTATTATTATTATTATTATTATTATCATTATTATTATTATTATTATTATCAGTGGTAGTAGTAGTCCCTGTACTCCTAGTGTTATTGTCGCTCCTCTTACAACACTAATGTTGTATAATACCGACAAGTTGAAGACTCAGACACGTGTGCAACAACTGGTCATCTTTATTATGTAGACGTGTCGCCAACCAGTGGCTTTATCAGTGCCATACTGGGACACACACACAAGACTGGAGAGGATGAAGATGAAGGGATCAGTCCCTCAGTGTAGCAGCAGGTGTTCAGTACCGGAGTCTTGATGAATATGAAGCAATGACAGGAAGATATGAAATTATATACCGGCTTGTATATCGGAGTATATAAGATAAAAGTCAGTATATAAACCCATCACAATAAATCCCGCCATCAAATAGCTGATACTACTACTGCTCATACAACAACTACTACCTACTCCTTGGGCTAGTTAGCCTACTATATCTCTCCCTCTCCCTCTCTCTTTTTTACACAGGGTTTGACAAGGTTAGGCCCGGTGGCCCGGTGGCCTGGTGGCTAAAGCTCCCGCTTCACACACACGGAGGGCCCGGGTTCGATTCCCGGCGGGTGGAAACATTCGACACGTTTCCTTACACCTGTTGTCCTGTTCACCTAGCAGCAAATAGGTACCTGGGTGTTAGTCGACTGGTGTGGGTCGCATCCTGGGGGACAAGATTAAGGACCCCAATGGAAATAAGTTAGACAGTCCTCGATGACGCACTGACTTTCTTGGGTTATCCTGGGTGGCTAACCCTCCGGGGTTAAAAATCCGAACGAAATATTATCTTATCCCTAGCTTTATTGACAAGATATTTACAGGTTAAGGATTCCTAACTTTATTGACAAGCTAAGAGCTGTTACCTACATCAGCTCATTTGAAAGCATTTTTATTGCTATGAGACATATAAGTAGGGAACAGGAGGAAGTTGGAGCCATCTGTGGGCCAGCATTTTCGTCTGATCAACTAACTTTATCTCGCTGACATCATAATGCTGTACGAATATGTTCCAGACTCGAGTCATCTTGGGGATAAATGATCTCAGATGAAGTGATGTTCTGGAGAAGGGTACAGCCAGAGTGACGTTGCTGCTTTCTGCCCGTCTTGTGGTATAGAAACTTGCTTCACGCTGTCCTCGAAGTAGAGCCAAGTGTGGTACTTTGACAATATTGGCCTTGTACATAACAGTAAGGCCACCCACATCCCACCTGTGTTGAAGGCTCTGCTGAAATGACAGATCTATCCAGGATTGGTTCAGGCGAGAGATGAGACATCTTGCTCTGTTCTCTACTTTGTCAAGCAGTCGCAGATGAGAAGAGGGACAGGCGAACCAAGAAAGTGGAGCATACTCAAGGTGTGAGCGTCTTGTGCCTCGTGCAAAATCTTGCAACCCCTGCTATCAAGCAGATGCGAGATACGGCGATGTGCTGTAAGCTTCCTGGCTGCCTTGTTTGCAAGATTTACAACGTGGTTTTTCATGGTCAGTTTGGAGTCAAATTTCACCCCAAGGATATCAACTTCCCCAGGTGCCAACACCCTCCCATTCATCCTTACTTCTGCACCGGCATTATCATCTTGGTGCCTAGAGATCGTCATCATTTGTGTTTTCTCAGGTGCAAATGTTACTTGCCATCTATTTCCCCAAGCTGATATAGCTCTGAGCTGGTGATTGATGTAGCTCAGAGCAGCTGGCATTTCTTCTCTTGGATAAGTGAATGTCAGTGTACGGTCGTCTGCATATGCATGGGATTCTGGTATGAGATGCATGCAGGGGATGAGATGAAAAGCTGTAAGCCTTCTCCCTGAAAGCTGGCTGCCTTGGATCAAACGTCTAGCGCAAGCTGGACGCCAAGGTATTGGTCCAGTGTGATGAGAATGGTAAGGCACTGCGTACTTGTTCCAAGGTTCGTAGGTTCGAGTCTCCTTCGGCCAGAGATCAGTGTTTGTATGTATATATGTATATATATATATATATATATATATATATATATATATATATATATATATATATATATATATATATATTATCACACTGGCCGATTCCCACCAAGGCAGAGTGGCCCGAAAAAGAAAAACTTTCACCATCATTCACTCCATCACTGTCTTGCCAGAAGGGTGCTTTACACTACAGTTTTTAAACTGCAACATTAACACCCCTCCTTCAGAGTGCAGGCACTGTGCTTCCCATCTCCAGGACTCAAGTCCGGCCTGCCGGTTTCCCTGAACCCCTTCATAAATGTTACTTTGCTCACACTCCAACAGCACGTCAAGTATTAAAAACCATTTGTCTCCATTCACTCCTATCAAACACGCTCACGCATGCCTGCTGGAAGTCCAAGCCCCTTGCACATAAAACCTCCTTTACCCCCTCCCTCCAACCTTTCCTAGGCCGACCCCTACCCCGCCTTCCTTCCACTACAGACTGATACACTCTTGAAGTCACTCTGTTTCGCTCCGTTCTCTCTACATGTCCGAGCCACCTCAACAACCCTTCCTCAGCCCTCTGGACAACAGTTTTGGTAATCCTGCACCTCCTCCTAACTTCCAAACTACGAATTCTCTGCATTATATTCACACCACACATTGCCCTCAGACATGACATCTCCACTGCCTCCAGCCTTCTCCTTGCTGCAACATTCATCACCCATGCTTCACACCCATATAAGAGCGTTGGTAAAACTATACTCTCATACATTCCCCTCTTTGCCTCCAAGGACAAAGTTCTTTGTCTCCACAGACTCCTAAGTGCACCACTCACCCTTTTCCTCTCATCAATTCTATGATTCACCTCATCTTTCATAAACCCATCCGCTGACACGTCCACTCCCAAATATCTGAATACATTCACCTCCTCCATACTCTCTCCCTCCAATCTGATATCCAATCTTTCATCACCTAATCTTTTTGTTATCCTCATTACCTTACTCTTTCCTGTATTCACTTTTAATTTTCTTCTTTTGCACACCCTACCAAATTCATCCACCAATCTCTGCAACTTCTCTTCAGAATCTCCCAAGAGCACAGTGTCATCAGCAAAGAGCAACTGTGACAACTCCCACTTTATGTGTGATTCTTTATCTTTTAACTCCACGCCTCTTGCCAAGACCCTCGCATTTACTCCTCTACAACCCCATCTATAAATATATTAAACAACCACGGTGACATCACACATCCTTGTCTAAGGCCTACTTTTACTGGGAAATAATTTCCCTCTTTCCTACATACTCTAACTTGAGCCTCACTATCCTCGTAAAAACTCTTCACTGCTTTCAGTAACCTACCTCCTACACCATACACCTGCAACATCTGCCACATTGCCCCCTTACCCACCCTGTCATACGCCTTTTCCAAATCCATAAATGCCACAAAGACCTCTTTAGCCTTATCTAAATACTGTTCACTTACATGTTTCACTGTAAACACCTGGTCCACGCACCCCCTACCTTTCCTAAAGCCTCCTTGTTCATCTGCTATCCTATTCTCCGTCTTACTCTTAATTCTTTCAATAATAACTCTACCATACACTTTACCAGGTATACTCAACAGACTTATCCCCTATAATTTTTGCACTCTCTTTTGTCCCCTTTGCCTTTATACAAAGGAACTATGCATGCTCTCTGCCATATATATATATATATATATATATATATATATATATATATATATATATATATATATATATATATATATATATATTATATATACAAGGAATTCGCGAGAGCAGGCGAAATATACACAAACACTGATCTCTGGCTGAAGGAGACTCGAACCTACGAACCTTAGGACAAGGTACGCAGTGCTTTACCAATCTACCCACACTGGACAATACCTTGTCGTGTACCTTGCGCTACACGTTTGATCCAAGGCAGCCAGCTTTCAGGGAGAAGGCTTACAGCTTTTCATCTCAACCCCTGCATGCATCAGCCTTACTAGAGATTTTAGCAATGCAAGGAATTCGCGAGAGCAGGCGAAATATACACTGCGTACCTTGTCCTAAGGTTCGTAGGTTCGAGTCTCCTTCAGCCAGAGATCAGTGTTTGTGTGTATGTGTGTATATATATATATATATATATATATATATATATATATATATATATATATATATATATATATATGTGTGTGTGTGTGTGTGTGTCCCTATAATGCTTGAAACAGCCTGACAAAGCTCCTAGAGAGCGAAACGTTGCCACAATAAAATGTCGCATCAGTTAAACATGTGTCCCTCTCTCTAACAATTTGTATATAAACCGGTGGAGTATATAGCTTCCGGTGAAGGATAATATACCACGGGGTGTGTAGAAGTGTGTACGAGTATCTCCGGTACTCACCTAGTTGTGGTTGTAGGGGTCGAGTCACAGCTCCTTGCCCTGTGTGTGTGTGTGTGTGTGTGAGAGAGAGAGAGAGAGAGAGAGAGAGAGAGAGAGTTGTTAGGAAAAGGGACACAAGTCAGTTGATATGTTTGTGGTTCAGTTGACGACATTTGTTAGAGGAAACGTTTCGCCACGAGTGACTTCATTAGGACTGAAGAAGTCACTCGTTGTGAAACGTTTCCGCTAATAAATGTCCCGAACTGTTCAAAAGTGTTGTTTTCCAAACCTTGTCGGTATCACTATACCATTTTTCATAAGTGCCTTTGTGTACATAATGTCGTTACCAGCATACCTGTTCTCCAGGTGTTGTATACTCTACGACAGATCCGACAGAGTCCTGATGTGGTGTGGCCCATACTAACCTCCCTACGGTGTGTAGAAATGAATGAATCTTCTTGGAACCGGTTGGCCCAGTGGTTAACGCACTGGCCTGCAGTTTTACGACTCACTCGCCATGGGTTCAATCCTCACTCGATCCCTGGTTTGCACTGAGAGATTTATAATGAGTGTCGGACCATGTACCCAACAAGTTACAACTTTCACAATTATAGCTAATGTTTAAGCTTCCTTGTTAAACTGCTACGTACTCATTTATAGCTTTTATTCTCTTCTTTGGTCATTGTCAGTTATGTTTTGTATCACTGGACTTGAGTATGCTATACACCGCATATTTTTACAATGAGAAACTGTAAATGTGTGTGAGCTGAAATACAAATGAATTTAGATAGTCATGTTAAATATATAAGCAATAATGTTAAATATAGAAGCAATAATATCCCAGCTGACAGTGAACTACATAAGAGTAACGTTAACGAGTTGAATTCTCAAATTAAAAGCCTACAGTCGTCTCTCTTCCTCCCCGGGTGACTAGGACCAGCACGAGATGGAAGGTAGTAACAATTGCGTCATTACCGGTGAGCCGTGTACTTGTAAAACACGGGAAATATTTTCAGGGGGAAAAAATAATCAAACAAGCATTTACAGAGGTAACGGAACAGCTGTTTCAACATTTTCAAAGGTTACGGAGTAGTTGTTTCAACATTTACAGAGGTTACGGAGTAGTTGTTTCAACGTTTACAGAGGTAGCAGAGTAGTTGTTTCAACATTTACAGAGGTTACGGAGTTGTTTCAACATTTACAGAGGTTACGGAGTTGTTTCAACATTTACAGAGGTTACGGAGTAGTTGTTTCAACATTTACAGAGGTTACGGAGTAGTTGTTTCAACATTTACAGAGGTAGCAGAGTAGTTTTTTCGTCATTTACAGAGATAGTGGACTCGTTGTTTCAACATCTCAGTAATATATATTGTGTGGTATTAAGGAGGTTCAGTTGTCCTAAAACACTGTGTTGCGGCCTTATGAAGTAATTACTGACCGCTTTGTGGAACTGAAGAAAACATAGTGGGTGTTGCTCTCACTTCACTTTAATGATCGAAACATCAGTTATTAGTGTCTAAAGATACGACAGACACAGAAGAACTACTCAAAATTTTAACTTTAAAGTGGAAAACTGGAGGTGAGGTCATTTTTTTTTCACTCATTCAGTTTGATAACAACATTCGGAGTCCCCTTCACAGGCTTGTACATACCTGCCGGAGCACTTGCTATAGTTGGTCTCTCCTATGGGTTCATCGCCCTCTGAATTAGTGACAAAACGTGTCCAAACTTTTTTAATCATCAATGTATAATTAACACCGCTGTGAGGTAGAATGTTGAATATTAAATAGGTCATGGTTGTTTTCCAAAACATTGTCCGCTCTGTTAGCGCGAGATGTCTACGTAGATATTTCTCCCGGTCGTACCTGGCAGCAAATAAAGCCTGAGACAGATCTATTGCTGCACTGATGTTATCTACAGATAACAAAGATTAGAAAAACGAAGTATGGCAGATGGATTTATCATCTAAACTTAGAGATGCAAGGTAAAAATGCAAGTATTATTGAAATTACTAACTATGAATCATTTTAAACAAAAACTAGAAGTGGAATCGTCACAGCATCTACAACATGATGTCAGAGCTGGAAGGTCAGTGAACAAATTCAACCAACTGAACAATGTTCTATATGTTGAAGAGTGGCAGAATATTAATGAAGACTTCGACAGGAGGATCCAAGAATGCAAAACACCAGAAGCAGCAGCATAATGTATGTTTCCCATTTGGTGCAAATAATGACAATGATGGTACTGCATGAAGCGTGGCCCTCATTGTTCAATATGGCCGTATCTGAAGTCGAGAAGTAAAGTTTGACTCAGCACAACGATGCTCCATCAAAGGAAACTTTTGGATCGCACTTGATGAATGTCACTGTCAAACAAGGTGCCACATCATTAAACAGCATTTTGTGAAAATAATAATGGTATACAATACCATTATCATGGTACCAGTTAGGTATCCTTATTCCGAAACTTTTCGCCTACACCGCAGGCTTCTTCAGTACTCGACTGAAGAAGCCTACTGTGTATGCGAAACATTTTAGAATAAAGATCCTTAACAGTTGCACATGTGTTTTACTACAGCATTTTGTGGATCAGCTTACCTTTGTGAGCCATCTCACTCATACATGAAAATCATCGGGACCCCAGTGGAAATAAGTCACTGTCTGACTTTTTGGGGTTATCCTAGATTCTCTACGCATATGCTGCTATGTGTGATAATCTATGTAAATGCATTTATATATACATGAATAAATTTACTAATCAGCTCAAAATACCAACTGTCAGTCGATCACTTGGCTGCTCTGCTTGAGGCTACCAGCCAGCACTAACATTCCAGGATAAACACTGATTACAATGAAAAATGTGTATAATGCCGGTAAGTAGATGACTACACTTCACTGTTACGTCACAACACTATGACCACACCTCACTATGGCCTCACCTCACTAAGACCTCACCTCACTATGACCACACCTCACTGTCATTTGGAGCTGACAGAACACCCAGTCACTAGAATTAACACCCGGACAGTGGTGACTGGGCCTGGTAGCAGCTATACAAGTTAAACAAATTATGCAGGTTGTGTTAAATATTCCACTGGCAAATATCAGGATAACACAGTGCACAACTCTAGATGCAATCAACACCTGTGATGTCACCTGAAAAAAAAATAACAGCATTGACAGGGTAACACAGTGAGTTGACCTGCACGAGGGTCATCAATGCTGCAATTCATTTGTTCACTAATATCAACAATGGTCTAAGTTGGACCGAAACGTTGTCATTAGTTTCTGTCTTCGGTGTGCGGGTTATTTGTGTATTGTTCCAGTCACGGTATTGTGACTTTTTGGTGTATATACACTGAGAGATGGTACGTAAGACACACAGGCAACTTTATTCCGAAACGTTTCGCCTACACAGTAGGCTTCTTCAGCCGAGTACAGAAAGTAGGCAGGAGCAGTAGAGATGTGAAGACGATGTAATCAGTCCATCACCCTTGAAGTCGTAGATTTGAGGCTGTCAGTCCCTCAGCCTGGAGAAGAATTGTTCTGACAACCTCAAATCTACGACTTCATGGGTGATTAACTGATTACATCGTCTTCACATCTCTACCGCTCCTGCCTACCTTCTGTACTCGACTGAAGAAGCCTACTGTGTAGGCGAAACGTTTCAGAATAAAGTTGCCTAACTGTTGCCTTACCTACCAACCTGTCGGTACTGTATACCATTTTTGATATTCACATTGATACACACCTCTTGGTGTATATACACTGAGAGATACACACCTCTTAATGTATATACGGTTAATATACACCTCTCAGTGTTAATACAAAGCTTCTCCGTCATTAAAACGGACATATGACATATACAGTGAGAGGTGTATGCCTCTCGCTGTATATACACTGAGAGTATGTTTTTATCCCCATTTTAGGGCTTCAAATATTCTTGACTGGTAGTGAACAGTTGAAAGTCGACCCTCGTGTAGTCGACAGACTTTAAACCCAATAACCAATCAACACAGAATAAGAATATACAGAAAAAAATGCACTTTTGACGCTAAAGTGAGGATCAATATCACTCGGGTGAGTACAACAGGTGAGATGATACGTAACTCAGGCGAGATGAGGAGCAACTTAGGTTGGTACACCAGGTAAGACAAGGGGTAACTCAGGTGAGTATAGCAGGTGAGACAAGGTAGGCGCCTAATTCAGGTAAGCAGAAGAGAGACGAGGTGTAACTCACCTATCCTGCGCATGACCTCACAGCAACACTGGAGAAAGGATATGCAGGGAGTAAACAACAATCCTCACATCTTACTCGTCACTACACTCACAGTAGATCATTTCTATCGTCAACCTAACGCGCATTTCTCCCATTTTCTTTTAAGCACTCATTTACACAAATCCCGTTTTCTGTTTCCAATTCCTGTCAACAGCGAGTTTCTATATGGGATCTATGAAAGTGCTAGTTATAACACACTGAATATTCCCATTACGTGCAGTCTCACTGCAAGATATTGCAATATGTAAATATGTTCGTGGATATTAATGCTAATAACAATTTAGATTGTCGATGTGTTTTAGCACGTAAGTATATTGTAAACAAACACCTCACAACTCATTCATGCACTTTATTTCTGCTACTCCACCTCTTATGTAAGTGATAAAATAATAGCGTGTCAGTACTGGTAGTTCCCGTGCACTACACTGGTTTCTACAGCTCATAATCACCCACTTGGGGAGCCCGTGTGAACAACCACTCAGGAGCGTACACTGAACACGTCCTACCTTCCCGGCGGTCAGAGATGAACTGAGCTTCTCTCCGGCTTCCGACTGAGCACAGGATGCTCGCTCGCTTTGTTGATGTTTTTCGTCTTGCGTCTGCCAGTGAATGCATAAAAGAACGATATTGAATTTTGACGCTTTTTATCTTGCGTTTGCAAGTGAATGCACCCAAGAACGTTATTAATTTTTAATATTTTTAATTTGACGTCTGCGAATGAACGCATACAAGGACGCTATTAAATTTATTAAATATATTATCGTTAGTAATATAACTAATTGAATGAGTCTAACTGTAGGGGAGACTTGGGTATAACATTCACAACTATCCAGCACAAGGAAAATGGAACTTATGACGACGTTTCGGTCCGACTTAGATATTAACTAGCTACGACCGTAACGTCGTAATAGGTTTCGATCTCCTATGTGTGGATTATATGTATTGTTCCAGTTATGGTATTGTGTCTTTTTATTCTTTTCTGGGAATAACATTTCAACACAAATTAGTTGTGATGAATGGTTTGAAAAACCGACAAGTTGAAGATTGAGACACTTATGAAGCATATGGGAATCTTTATTCAGGAAACGTTTCGCCACACAGTGGCTTCATCAGTCCATACATAGGAGAAACTTGAAGAACAGGAGGAGAATGAGGTAATCAGTCCCTCAACCTTGAGTCGATGTGTTCAGTCCATCAAGATTGGTGGACTGACCACATCGACTCAAGGTTGAGGGACTGATTACCTCATTCTCCTCCTGTTCTTCAAGTTTCTCCTATGTATGGACTGAACATTAAAATGGTATAAAATACCGACAGGTTGTTAGGTAAGACACATATGCAACAGTTAGGTATCTTTATTATGAAACGTTTCGCCTACACAGTAGGCTTCTTCAGTCAAGTACAGAAAAGTTGATAGAAGCAGAAGATACTTGAAGACGATGTAATCAGTCCATCACCCTTAAAGTTTTGAGGTGGTCAGTCCCTCAGTCTTGAGAAGAGCATTGTTCCATAGTATGAAACAATATGGAGATGAAGTGACAGAATAGAGCTTTTTATAGCGCCAAGAGGTGAGATGTAGGCCACT
The DNA here is from genome assembly GCF_038502225.1 of Cherax quadricarinatus. NCBI lineage: Eukaryota > Metazoa > Arthropoda > Malacostraca > Decapoda > Parastacidae > Cherax > Cherax quadricarinatus. The sequence goes on along the minus strand of NC_091335.1, from coordinate 20,663,245 downwards.
AGGAGAGGTAAGAACTCAGATGTTGAAAGGTCAGGTCCCTCTCAAATCCAGCCGCTCTCTCTAGTGGAAGTTGTCGAAGTTGATTGCAGGTCTGTACCAAGATACCCTTGTGTTGCAGTGTCTGACAGATTGAACATTAAAATGGTATAAAATACCGACAGGTTGTTAGGTAAGAACATCTGAGTTCTTACCTCTCCTAGTGGCCTACATCTCACCTCTTGGCGCTATAAAAAGCTCTATTCTGTCACTTCATCTCCATATTGTTTCATACTATGGAACAATGCTCTTCTCAAGACTGAGGGACTGACCACCTCAAAACTTTAAGGGTGATGGACTGATTACATCGTCTTCAAGTATCTTCTGCTTCTATCAACTTTTCTGTACTTGACTGAAGAAGCCTACTGTGTAGGCGAAACGTTTCATAATAAAGATACCTAACTGTTGCATATGTGTCTTACCTATGTATGGACTGATGAAGCCACTGTGTGGCGAAACTTTTCTTCAATAAAGATACCCAAGAGTTGCACATGTGTCTAATTTATCAACGTGTCGGTTCTCTGAACCATTCATCTACAAACTCGTAAACTCCTCTGCAACTTCCTAGACGGCCGTACCATGAGAATCAAATTCCAAGGCTGTTACTCTGACTACTTCACACTAAATGCTGGAGTACCCCAGGGATCTGTCCTCTCCCCCTATCCTCTACATTTTATACACTAACGACATTCCAACACCTGTATACCACAACTCCATCACACTAGCCTATGCAGACGACATTACACAACTTATCACTCATGGCAATATAGATACACTCACACACAAAACACAAAATGAGGTCGACAGGTTAGCCATCTGGGAACAAAAATGGAGGATCAAAACCAATGCAGCTAAATCCAGCATTACTTATTTTAACTACAGGAAACGTGATCCTCCATTACCTGTCGAGCTCAGAACAGCTGACATCCGCACTTACATCCCCATCACACAATATGTCACTGTCCTTGGCGTTAATCTTGACTACCTTTTTCGTTTACACGGACACTTTCACTCAAGGCATGCAATAGCTAGTAAGGCCCTTGCGGGCCTCTACAAGCTGAAACATACCTCTCAACGCACCAAACTACACCTCTACAAATCCCTTAGTCCTCTGATAACTTACTCTCCTCTAGCCCTCTCTCTTGCAGCAAAAACAAACTTACTTAAATTGCAGCGTGTCCAGAACAAGGCGCTGCGCTGGGTGCTTGATATCAGATGGGAGGACTTCGCCACAAGCTAGTCTCTCCATGCCCAATTAGACATCCCTGCGCTGAATCTGTACTGGAAGACGCTCAGTGACACACAGACAAACTCGTGACACGACACGACTACTGGACCTCTCTCCTTGACGAAGACATTCGCAGACCCACAAACCAACACAACCTTTTCTACTCCTTGCATGATCCTGCTCCAAACCTTATTTACAAATAACCTTGGATTCGGAAACAAACACATGCAGTTTAATGTGATCCTTTATTGACAACGTTTCGCCCACACAATGGGCTTTTTCAAGTCACAAACAGATCTACCTGGGGTGGAAGGAACGGGAGTATTTATAGTCAGGTTCAGAATGCTGCATATGATGATCTGCCGGGTTATAGTCTTGGGTAGCTTGGCAGGGGTATTGGACAAGTTGTGAGTAGACCTTCTGCAGTGTTCTATAGAACACTGCAGAGAAAAAGCCCACTGTGTGGGAGAAACGTTGTCAATAAAGAATCACATTAAACTGCATATGTGTTTATGTTTCCATTGTGTCGGTATTTTATACCATTTATTTTCAACCTTGGATTCGCTAACAGGTACCTTCTATGACAGGCACCATTCTCTGACCCACATTCGCCTTAGCTTTTGGGTTAAGACATGGCCCAGTTCTACATTCCTCTCTAGCGCTAAACGTCGCATGTCCCTTCCTTCCAGCTCACCCCACCGGAGTCCCAACAGAAGAGCCTGAATTTCTCTTCTCAATATCTGTCCCACGATCTCCTTCGCTGCTGGGTTAAGCCCTGGCTCTATTTCTACGACTAAGAACACTCCTCTCCAGCACTATTCTTCGTCTGTCCCGTCTTCCCCGCTCATCCCATTTGGGATCTTACCCGAACTTTCGTTCGTTCGTTCATATGCCGTATTCTATTCAAGATTGATGGACTGACCACATCGACTCAAGGTTGAGGGACTGATTACCTCATTCTCCTCCTGTTCTTCAAGTTTCTCCTGTGTATGGGCTGATGAAGCCACTGTGTGGCGAAACGTTTCCTTAATAAAGATACCCAAGAGTTGCAAATGTGTCTAATTTATCAACGTGTCGGTTCTGTGAACCATTCATCTACAATAGAAAACAGTTAGCGGCTATGGGCTACGGTGATAAGATGATAAATTAGAACATATCGGTCAGAAGTGAGTGTATGCTTGCGGAGAGTTAGAACGTGGTGTCCGGATAAAGTCACAATTTTGGCTAGGAAAATAATTATTACGGAGTATTGTATTAAAAAATTTATTTACAAAATAACGCTCCATATATAATGTCATTTTCCGTGTAGTACACTGAAAGCGGAAAATGACATTCTGTATGGAGCGTTAGGCATGGGCCAGTAGGCCTTCTGCAGTGTTCCTTCGTTCTTATGTTCTTATGTTCTTATTTTATGTATCATTTTTTTTAATACAGTACTCAGTAATAATAATCACATTTTATTTATTTAAAAACAAAAACTGAAATATTTAGGTTAGAGTGACTCTTTTCCTCTTGATCCGAGAACATGGAGTGGAGGATGCTCGTGGCTTGGTTGATAGTGTCCTCAGCTTACTGAGGATTCAGGATCGATCCCCTGTACGAGTGAAAAGTTGGGAATGTTTCCTTGCACCTGCTGTCCCTGTCCGCCTTGCAGTAAGTGAGACGCATTCTGGGGGACAAGATTAACTTAGGCTGTCAGAAATGTTCTGCATAAATAGGGGCCTTCTATAAAATGTATCAGTAATGTCAGCTGGGTCTGTATCAGTTGTGTAGTGTACTTTGTGGAAATAAAGATTAATATTATTATTACTATTAATGCTCACTGGAGTTTACCTGGAGAGAGTTCCGGGGGTCAACGCCCCCGCGGCCCGGTCTGTGACCAGGCCTCCTGGTGGATCAGAGCCTGATCAACCAGGCTGTTACTGCTGGCTGCACGCAAACCAACGTACGAGCCACAGCCCGGCCGGTCATGAACCGACTTTAGGTGCTTGTCCAGTGCCAGCTTGAAGACTGCCAGGGGTCTGTTGGTAATCCCCCTTACGTATGCTGGGAGGCAGTTGAACAGTCTCGGGCCCCTGACACTTATTGTATGGTCTCTTAACGTGCTAGTGACACCCCTGCTTTTCATTGGGGGGATGTTGCATCGTCTGCCAAGTCTTTTGCTTTCGTAGTGAGTGATGTTCGTGTGCAAGTTCGGTACTAGTCCCTCTAGGATTTTCCAGGTGTATATAATCATGTATCTCTCCCGCCTGCGTTCCAGGGAATACAGGTTCAGGAACCTCAAGCGCTCCCAGTAATTGAAGAGTTTTATCTCCGTTATGCGCACCGTGAAGGTTCTCTGTACATTTTCTAGGTCAGCAACTTCACCTGCCTTGAAAGGTGCTGTTAGTGTGCAGCAATATTCCAGCCTAGATAGAACAAGTGACCTGAAGAGTGTCATCGTGGGCTTGGCCTCCCTAGTTTTGAAGGTTCTCATTATCCATCCTTTCATTTTTCTAGCAGCTGCAATTGATACAATGTTATGGTCCTTGAAGGTGAGATCCTCCGACATGATCACTCCCAGGTCTTTGACGTTGGTGTTTCGCTCTATTTTGTGGCCAGAATTTGTTTTGTACTCTGATGAAGATTTAATTTACTCGTGTTTACCATATCTGAGTAATTGAAATTTCTCATCGTTGAACTTCATATTGTTTTCTGCAGCCCACTGAAAGATTTGGTTGATGTCCGCCTGGAGCCTTGCAGTGTCTGCAATGGAAGACACTGTCATGCAGATTCGGGCGTCATCTGCAAAGGAAGACACGGTGCTGTGGCTGACATCCTTGTCTATGTCAAATATGAGGATGAGGAACAAGATGGGAGCTAGTACTGTGCCTTGTGGAACAGAGCTTTTCACCGTAGCTGCCTCGGACTTTACTCTGTTGACTACTACTCTCTGTGTTCTGTTAGTGAGGAAATTATAGATACATCGACCGACTTTTCCTGTTATTCCTTTAGCACGCATTTTGTGCGCTATTACGCCATGGTCACACTTGTCGAAGGCTTTTGCACAGTCTGTATATATTACATCTGCACTCTTTTTGTCTTCTAGTGCATCTAGGACCTTGTCGTAGTGATCCAATAGTTGAGACAGATAGGAGCGACCTGTTCTAAACCCATGTTGCCCTGGGTTGTGTAACTGATGGGTTTCTAGATGGGTGGTGATCTTGCTTCTTAGGACCCTTTCAAAGATTTTTATGATATGGGATGTTAGTGCTATCGGTCTGTAGTTCTTTGCTGTTGCTTAACTGCCCCCTTTGTGGAGTGGGGCTATGTCTGTTGCTTTTAGTAACTGTGGGACGACCCCCGTGTCCATGCTCCCTCTCCATAGGATGGTAAAGGCTCGTGATAGGGGCTTCTGCCTTGTGCATACATCGAGTGCCACCAAGTTAATCTGTTCTAGGCATAAGTTGGGGCCTGTGTTGCTTAGTATATCTTCCCAGCTTATATCGGTTAGGACTTGGTTTACTTGGTCCCACTTTATGTTTTTGTTATTGAAGTTGAATTTGGTGAATGCTCCCTCGTGACTAATCTCATTATGTCGGTCTGGGGCTCCGCGCATACATGTCTGAACCTCAGTTATGTTGTGATCTGAGTATATTGTTTTTGATATGGAGACATTTCTTATCAGATCATCATTGTTAGTGAAGATGAGGTCTAGTGTATTCTCCAGTCTAGTAGGCTCTATTATTTGCTGGTTTAGATTGAATTTTGTGCAGAGATTTAAAAGCTCGTGCGAGTGAGAGTTCTCATCAGAGCTGCCTCCTGGTGTTATTACTGCAACAATATTATTTGCTATATTCCTCCATTTTAGGTGCCTTAAGTTGAAATCCCCCTGGAGCAAGATGTTGGGTGCAGGAGCTGGAAGATTTTCCAGACAGTGGTCAATTTTTAACAGCTGTTCCTGGAATTGCTGGGATGTTGCATCCGGAGGCTTGTAGACTACCACAATGACTAGGTTTTGGTTCTCGACCTTTACTGCTAAAACTTCCACTACATCATTTGAGGCATTAAGCAGTTCTGTGCAAACAAGTGACTCTGCAATGTACAGGCCAACCCCCCCACCCCCTTTTTTTTGCCTGTTCACTCTGTCACATCTGTATAGGTTGTAACCTGTGATCCATATTTCGTTGTCCAAGTGATCCTTTATGTGGGTCTCAGTGAAAGCCGCGAACATTGCCTTTGCCTCTGCAAGCAGTCCACGGATGAAAGGTATTTTGTTGTTTGTTGCTGGCTTTAGACCCTGTATATTTGCAAAGAAGAATGTCATCAGACTGGTGGTATTGTTGGTACTGGGGGGATTTTTTTTCCGGCATTAGTATCTGTATCTGTTGGTTTGGAGTGGAGGCCATCGACTGTGGTTCCACTCCAGGAATGACTGGATTTGGTGTACGATTTCTGCCATTTCCTGCCAGTTTTTTTTCCTTCCTGGCACTAAAAAACCTCTCCCTCTTGAGTGGCTGTGGCTACCCAGGTTTTCCCATGGCCTGGATGTTTTGTATCTTTTTGTCCCCTTTAGATGGTATGCCTGGCAATTTAGTAGCACAGTCTTTCCTGTACTGAAGAGGTACACATTTCAGAATGAACATTAAAATGGTATAAAATACCGACAGGTTGTTAGGTAAGACACCTATGCAACAGTTAGGTATCTTTATTTCGAAACGTTTCGCCTACACAGTAGGCTTCTTCAGTCGAGTACAGAAAAGTTGATAGAAGCAGAAGAGACTTGAAGACGATGTAATCAGTCCATCACCCTTAAAGTTTTGAGGTGTTGAAGTGACAGGATGGAGCCTTATATAGCGCCAGGAGGTGAGACGTAGGTCACTAGTAGAACGCAGATGTTGGGAGGTAAGGTCCCTCTCAAATCCAGCCGTTCTCACTAGTAGAGGTTGTCGAAGTTGATTTCAGGTCTGTACCAAGATACCCTTGTGTTGCAGTGTCTGACAGATTGAACATTAAAATGGTTTAAAATACCGTACACATTTCAGGGTGAAAAAGCTTACAGTAAGGGAGTTTGCATTTTCCTGTTGTCATACGGGCACGGCATTTTCTAGGGTGGTCATAGTTGCACGTCCCATCTGTTTTTCCAGATTTCCCATGTCTGCAGATACCAAGTGCATAGTATGTGCACAGGCTTGGTTTCCGTTTGCCTTGGGTTTCTGTGACTGAATTCCCTGTTGGTGCATGTTTACCTGTCTTATTCCTATCCTCCCTAGCACCAACAATGGAGCTCCCACCAGTTGTTTTTGGTAATATATCCTCACTATTGCTAGTGGAGTCCTCTTGTTTGCTATTTCCTTTGGTATTTCTAGTTTGCAATATTGGTTTTATCTTATCTTTGACTACACTTGTTTCCCCACTACGGCTCCTGTCTCCCATGAGGTCATTTATATGCATTCCTTCCTGTGTATAATTCCCGACTACCTGGACAAAATCTCCAGCTTCACCATTACTGTCTCCCAGGACAGCACCTCCAGCTTCACCATTACTGTCTCCCAGGACAGCACCTCCAGCTTCACCATTACTGTCTCCCAGGACAGCACTATCAGCCCCACATTTACTGACTACCAGGACATCACCTCCAGCCTTACAGTTTCTGACTACATGGCCAGTATCAAGGGCAGTACCATTCAGCCCAGACTTTTTATGTTCCCATCTGTTGTAGAAAGCTTCCAGGTTGTCTATGAAAGCAGCTTTGATGTTATCCTCTTTTAATACCCTTGTGATTTTAGTCCACAGATTTATCTCGTTTGGGCATACCCAAAAACAATTCCCTGTTTTAATACTGCTTCTTGGATATCTGCACAAGGGGCGTGACACCAATTTCCACAAAAATGACAATTTATCCATGTGGAAGCCCATTTGTTTGATTGATTGCAGACTACACAGAGCTTCACAATGATTTGAATGGTTGATTTACTGTAATTCTCCTAGTAACCTCTTGAATACTCTATTAATAACCTCCTTAAATGAAGCTCTAGCTATTTGTATTTCTATTTCTAACTGTACTTGTATATTAGGACAGCTTACCGGAGTACGCTCCTGTTTTATATTTATTGTTTGTGTTTGATAAGGGCGCCTACAACCCCATCCGTTTACAGTCTGCTTTATTGTCCAACGAATCCGTTTGAAACCGGTCAAGGGTTCGGAGCCAGTCTGATCTGATCAGTGGGTCACTTATTTAAAACATACTGGTCGGTGATTTGGGCTAACACATGAAGGATCTACTGGAAATTATCTACCCGAGTAGATTCAGTCCATCAATCTTGATGGACTGAACACATCGACTCCAGGCTCAGGGACTGATTACCTCAAACTCCTCCTCTCCTTACGCCTTCCTCTTTGTATTGGACTGATGAAGCCACTGTGTGGCGAAACGGTTCCTGAATAAAGATTCCCATATGCTGCATAAGTGTCTCAATCTTCAACTTGTCGGTTTTTCAAATCATTCATCACAACTGTCAGACACTGCAGCATCATGGGATCTTGTTACAAAGAATTCTTCAACACTTGTTCAACCTTTGGACGAAGACCTATTTCGAGTAGTGGATGGTACCACTATGACCCCGCCTCCGCCTGCTTTACCTCACCTCACTACAGTATATAAGCCACGTCTACGGCCCTACGTGGACAGTGTTGAGACAATCGTATTACGACAATCCATTGACACACTCAGTTCACGGAGTTCACTACCTTATCACAAGATAGGCACATGGCTTCTGCCGAAAAGAAGAGGTCACGATGCTCCATGAACACGACGGAGGACTCAGATTTGGAAATGTGGGGCGAAATTCTAGCGAAGAAGTTGCGAGAGGAAGAGGAAGATCCTGCTCACATTGTTCAACCTGAGGGGAGAACCAATACTGACTCCTGTCAACAGGGAAATGCATATCACCTTGAAGAAAGTCATGGAGACAGACCGCTCCTTCACCCTGGAGGAACTGGATTCTCGGCAGAAGGTCACCAAGGGTGTAGTGATGCGATACCCGCTGATGATGCCCATCGAGGCAGTAGCAGCTCATCCCAGTGTCGTGTCAGCTCAGCGTCTCAAGGCAAAATCGGCAGGCAACGCACCAACCCGGCAGGTCCTCATTCAGCATGTAGGACCACTGCCATCCCAGTTGGACCTCGGTTCTTGGGGCAGGTACGATGTCAGGACCTTCACGGCAGAACCAGTTCGCTGTTTTAAGTGCCAGCGTTACGGACACCTGGGTGCACTCTGTCCAAACAGAGTAATCTGCGGTGTCTGCAGCGAGCCCCGCCCTACCGAGGAATGCATCGCCATCCACTCCACGATGCCCGAATTGCAGGCAGAAACACCATGCCCGGAACCCTCGATGCCCTGAGAGGCTCACTAGAATTCGTGAGGTCTGGAAGGCACCAACGACGAGACAGCAGGCTAGTGCAGAGCATCACCCTCAGCAAACGATGGGTGCAGAGAATCCTGCGATACTGCAGAACTCTCATCAGGCAACCCAACTCAATGACCAGGAATTTCCGACACTTGAAGACTCAACCAGGCGTCATGAACAGGAGCATCTTCCCCCACTACCGCAACGAAGAAACAAAAACATGAGGAATAGGCGGCGCCGACAGGAAACATCTGGGCAACGCAATCAGCAGACGGCACTACACGAGCCCCCACCGGCCTCCTTGCCAGGCACAGCCACTGTGCAGGCTGTGGCTGCACCTCACCAGCAGATGCCGGTTACACAACTTGGCATACAGCAACAGGCCACGGTGTGCACAGTGAAGAAATACAACCCTCAGCAGTCCCCACAGATTACAACAGCCCAGATAATATCCACTGCTTCGAACCCACCGACAACGCAGGCCCCCAACAGAGAGGATCTCTTAACACTCATCAAGGCATTCACAGATATTATCTGCAACACAATCACCTCCACAGAACAACAGAGCATGTTCCGGCAGATGGTCAGCACACTCCTGAGGGTGTGCTTGCTGACAGAGCAGGAAACAGTGGATGCCATGAATCTGCAGATTATCAGAGCGGACAGAGCCCAGTCCCAAGCTCAGGAAACAGCTGAGATGGAGTAACCTCAGTCGCTTATGAGGCACACTAGCTGAACTGTCCGGAACAGTGCTTGAGCAGCATATGCTGCAACAGTGAAGAATCAATTCTCCTTCAGGAGCCAGAGACGGGTCATCTCAAGATTAAGACCCGTGCCAGGACCCTGATCTTGGCGAACATTATACACACACCTATGCTGTACATTCTACAAGATTGATGGACTGAACACATCGACTCCAGGCTGAGGGACTGATTACCTCATACTATTCCTCTCCTTACGCCTTCCTGTTTGTATTGGACTGATGAAGGCACTGTGTGACATAAATGTCTCAATCTTCAACTGTATATATAGATGACTGGTGGAAATTTTGGAGGAAGGACGCTTTTTCTGTAGTAATAATTGCTTCTCGTTGTGTATATTGCGACCACTGGTTACTACAGGTTATATAAAATTCACAGTATACGTCTGGTATTTCAAGAAAAAAGAAACTAATGAAAGTCACTCCACTCCATTATAATACTGGTTAGTTGCTACTACAATACTGTATTCTGCTATTCACTGGTATCACTAGATTATATGCGAGTACACTAGCAGGCCAGGAAGATTATTAAAACAGCTGACCACTGTGGTAAGTTTCTGGCGACTTCTGGCACCTGCCTCTATAGGCTTATCACTTCATTTACAAATTCACCTGTTTTCAAATGACACTTTAGCCTTTATCATCTATATACTAGGGAGCCACTGTAGTATACACTATACACTGGAAATAAATGGTATAAAATACCGACACAATGGCAATATAAACACAAATGCAGTATAATGTGATCCTTTATTGACTACGTTTCGCCCACACAGTGGGCTTTTTCAAGTCACAAAACTACAGACACAATGACTCCGACTTCCAAAAAGGCTATCTTCAAGGCATCATCTCAGCAGCCATCTCAACACGCAGCTCCCCAGTCATACCCCGACGTTACATCAATGCACTCAAAGGTTTAGCAGAAGACACGACCATCAGGGTCACCACCGCTGATAAAGGAGGTGGTGTTGTCATCATGAACACTGACGATTACAGGAACAAAATGCTCAATCTACTTAATGACCCAGATACCTACAAACCTCTCACAACTAACCAAGTGGACAACCTTACTAAAACTTTTCTTCAAAGGACTCGCCGCATTCTGAGGAGCTCAGAACAAGGGAAGAAACTTCTGCACACCATGCCCAGCAACCCCAGACCTGCCAGAATGTACGGCCTGCCAAAGACTCACAAGCCTGGCATCCCACTGAGGCCCATATCCTCGGGAATAGGCAGTGCTCCCCACAAGCTCTCAGGAATTCTCGCCAAACACCTCTCGAAACTCTTGGGCACTATCAGTCCAGCACATCTCAAACACTCAGGTGATCTTCTCAATCGCATTCGCAACATCAACATCAGGAACAAGAAACTTTCCAGCCTTGACGTGACTTCCCTATTCACTAAAGTACCTACTAAACAAGCCATCGATCTCTTGCGCAAGAAAATTGACGATTCACTTGATCTTCCCATTCCAGCCAGCGACTTCATCGACCTGGTTGAACTATGTGTTGGCTTTACGTGTTTCTCTTTTGAAAATCACCTCTTTCAGCAGACTTTTGGACTACCCATGGGTTCGCCACTCAGTGCAGTCCTAGCGAACCTATACATGGAACATCTAGAAGCCGAACGTTTCTCCACCATTATTCCTTCGTCTGTCACCTGGCTCCGTTATGTTGACGACATTCTCCTCATAACTCCTAAACGCTTCAACGTTCAAGCTCTCCAAGACAAGCTCAACCAGGTCGAGCCTTCAATCCAGTTCACACTTGAAGAAGAGGTCGACAACACTCTTCCTTTCCTTGATGTTCTACTCTGCAAAGCTGACCACGAACTTCGTTTTAAAGTCTATCGAAAACCCACCAACCAAAACGATCTTCTCCACTTCTACTCTCACCACGACACCAAAACCAAACGTGGTGTAATTATAGGCTTCTTCCTGCGTGCACTCAGAATCTGCAGCAACGAGTTCCTTGAGGAAGAATGCACTATAATTGAACAGGTATTTTCCAAACTCCACTATCCTCGTCACTTCATCAGAGACTGCAGACGGCGAGCACTAAACATCTTCAACACACCCAGAGAAGACACTGCCGAGAAGAGATACATAGTCCTTCCCACCAACTCCATTGCCAAACATGTTTCCAACATCTTTGCCAAAACATCATTCCAAGTATCTACCTCCACAACCACGACCATCAAGGACATCACCAGTAGTAGGCAGGACAAGCCTCCATCCTCTGCAGGGGTATACATAATCCCTTGTGAAAGTTAAGACACATGTGCAACATCTGGATATCTTTATTGTAGTAGACGTTTCGCCATCCAGTGGCTTTATCAATACAGATTCTAGGACATAATAGGAAGACAGTAGAACTATATACAAAAGATGAGGTAATCAGTCCCTCGGCCTTGGAGTTAGTGTTCACAGCATCGTGGTGGAGGAGAGTCTGGAGCAAAGGCAAGAAGACTGGCGCTTTTTATAGGCGTCAGTGAATGGGACGGGCAGCAGACGAGGGCAGTCACTGGTAGGCGGGATTCCCCAGTGGAAGTAGGTCCTTCCCAAAGAGATGGGTTAGTTGCAGCAGCCGTGAAGAAGGTCTTGTAGATGTCCTCTGAACCAAGATTCCATGATGTTGCAGTGTCTGACAAGTTGTGCAAGAAAGGTATAAAATACCGACAATATGAAAGTTAAGACACAAGTGCAACATCCGGATATCTTTATTGTAGACGTTTCGCCATCCAGTGGCTTTATCAATACAGATTCTAGGACATAATAGGAAGACAGTAGAACTATATACAAAAGATGAGGTAATCAGTCCCTCGGCCTTGGAGTTAGTGTTCACAGCATCGTGGTGGAGGAGAGTCTGGAGCAAAGGCAAGAAGACTGGCGCTTTTTATAGGCGTCAGTGAATGGGACGGGCAGCAGACGAGGGCAGTCACTGGTAGGCGGGATTCCCCAGTGGAAGTAGGTCCTTCCCAAAGAGATGGGTTAGTTGCAGCAGCCGTGAAGAAGGTCTTGTAGATGTCCTCTGAACCAAGATTCCATGATGTTGCAGTGTCTGACAAGTTGTGCAAGAAAGGTATAAAATACCGACAATATGAAAGTTAAGACACATGTGCAACATCTGGATATCTTTATTGTAGTAGACGTTTCGCCATCCAGTGGCTTTATCAATACAGATTCTAGGACATAATAGGAAGACAGTAGAACTATATACAAAAGATGAGGTAATCAGTCCCTCGGCCTTGGAGTTAGTGTTCACAGCATCGTGGTGGAGGAGAGTCTGGAGCAAAGGCAAGAAGACTGGCGCTTTTTATAGGCGTCAGTGAATGGGACGGGCAGCAGACGAGGGCAGTCACTGGTAGGCGGGATTCCCCAGTGGAAGTAGGTCCTTCCCAAAGAGATGGGTTAGTTGCAGCAGCCGTGAAGAAGGTCTTGTAGATGTCCTCTGAACCAAGATTCCATAGTTCTACTGTCTTCCTATTATGTCCTAGAATCTGTATTGATAAAGCCACTGGATGGCGAAACGTCTACTACAATAAAGATATCCAGATGTTGCACATGTGTCTTAACTTTCATATTGTCGGTATTTTATACCTTTCTTGCACAACTTGTCAGACACTGCAACATCATGGAATCTTGGTTCAGAGGACATCTACAAGACCTTCTTCACGGCTGCTGCAACTAACCCATCTCTTTGGGAAGGACCTACTTCCACTGGGGAATCCCGCCTACCAGTGACTGCCCTCGTCTGCTGCCCGTCCCATTCACTGACGCCTATAAAAAGCGCCAGTCTTCTTGCCTTTGCTCCAGACTCTCCTCCACCACGATGCTGTGAACACTAACTCCAAGGCCGAGGGACTGATTACCTCATCTTTTGTATATAGTTCTACTGTCTTCCTATTATGTCCTAGAATCTGTATTGATAAAGCCACTGGATGGCGAAACGTCTACTACAATAAAGATATCCAGATGTTGCACATGTGTCTTAACTTTCATATTGTCGGTATTTTATACCTTTCTTGCACAACTTGTCAGACACTGCAACATCATGGAATCTTGGTTCAGAGGACATCTACAAGACCTTCTTCACGGCTGCTGCAACTAACCCATCTCTTTGGGAAGGACCTACTTCCACTGGGGAATCCCGCCTACCAGTGACTGCCCTCGTCTGCTGCCCGTCCCATTCACTGACGCCTATAAAAAGCGCCAGTCTTCTTGCCTTTGCTCCAGACTCTCCTCCACCACGATGCTGTGAACACTAACTCCAAGGCCGAGGGACTGATTACCTCATCTTTTGTATATAGTTCTACTGTCTTCCTATTATGTCCTAGAATCTGTATTGATAAAGCCACTGGATGGCGAAACGTCTACTACAATAAAGATATCCAGATGTTGCACATGTGTCTTAACTTTCATATTGTCGGTATTTTATACCTTTCTTGCACAACTTGTCAGACACTGCAACATCATGGAATCTTGGTTCAGAGGACATCTACAAGACCTTCTTCACGGCTGCTGCAACTAACCCATCTCTTTGGGAAGGACCTACTTCCACTGGGGAATCCCGCCTACCAGTGACTGCCCTCGTCTGCTGCCCGTCCCATTCACTGACGCCTATAAAAAGCGCCAGTCTTCTTGCCTTTGCTCCAGACTCTCCTCCACCACGATGCTGTGAACACTAACTCCAAGGCCGAGGGACTGATTACCTCATCTTTTGTATATAGTTCTACTGTCTTCCTATTATGTCCTAGAATCTGTATTGATAAAGCCACTGGATGGCGAAACGTCTACTACAATAAAGATATCCAGATGTTGCACATGTGTCTTAACTTTCATATTGTCGGTATTTTATACCTTTCTTGCACAACTTGTCAGACACTGCAACATCATGGAATCTTGGTTCAGAGGACATCTACAAGACCTTCTTCACGGCTGCTGCAACTAACCCATCTCTTTGGGAAGGACCTACTTCCACTGGGGAATCCCGCCTACCAGTGACTGCCCTCGTCTGCTGCCCGTCCCATTCACTGACGCCTATAAAAAGCGCCAGTCTTCTTGCTTTTGCTCCAGACTCTCCTCCACCACGATGCTGTGAACACTAACTCCAAGGCCGAGGGACTGATTACCTCATCTTTTGTATATAGTTCTACTGTCTTCCTATTATGTCCTAGAATCTGTATTGATAAAGCCACTGGATGGCGAAACGTCTACTACAATAAAGATATCCAGATGTTGCACATGTGTCTTAACTTTCATATTGTCGGTATTTTATACCTTTCTTGCACAACTTGTCAGACACTGCAACATCATGGAATCTTGGTTCAGAGGACATCTACAAGACCTTCTTCACGGCTGCTGCAACTAACCCATCTCTTTGGGAAGGACCTACTTCCACTGGGGAATCCCGCCTACCAGTGACTGCCCTCGTCTGCTGCCCGTCCCATTCACTGACGCCTATAAAAAGCGCCAGTCTTCTTGCCTTTGCTCCAGACTCTCCTCCACCACGATGCTGTGAACACTAACTCCAAGGCCGAGGGACTGATTACCTCATCTTTTGTATATAGTTCTACTGTCTTCCTATTATGTCCTAGAATCTGTATTGATAAAGCCACTGGATGGCGAAACGTCTACTACAATAAAGATATCCAGATGTTGCACATGTGTCTTAACTTTCATATTGTCGGTATTTTATACCTTTCTTGCACATAATCCCTTGTAATGACTGCAACAAGTTATACGTGGGCGAAACATCAAGGGACCTCCAAACACGTATTTCAGAACACCAATACGCAAGCAGGTCTGACGACACAAGGAATGCCTGCGTACAACACCGTAATTCACACAACCACTTGATAAACTACAGAAACTCAAGACTTATCGCCACAGAAGACAACACCCAATACCGAAGAATCCTGGAATCATCACTTATTTCTATATCCGACAACTTCAACCAGAATAGTGGCTTCTATAACATAGCTGAACCACTTGCCAAGAAACTTCTTCATCGCTATCCCACATAAGAACACTGTAGAAGGTCTGCTCACAAACTTGTCCAGTCTCCTTTCCAAGCTACCCAAGTTTTTAGACTCTACAACCCAACTCGGTACATCATCAGATGCAGCATTCTTCACCTGACCTCAGCCGGACTATAAATACTCGCGTTCCTTCCACCCCAGGTAGTTCTGTTTGTGACTTGAAAAAGCCCACTGTGTGGGCGAAACGTAGTCAATAAAGGATCACATTATACTGCATTTGTGTTTATATTGCCATACACTATACACTATGATATCAGGGAGACTTTCTTTCCTCTGACAAAGAAAAGTTCTATTATTATTATTTTGCACACGGCACACTAGGCCTATGATTCCCCTCTGGCAGTAAACTCTGCTAGGTAGTGCACACTAATTCTCCTTTTTTTTTATTCAGTATATAATGTTTTCCGCCGAAGATTGGTTCCAGGCGCTAGAGGGATGTATCGTATAGGATTGATGGCACAAATTAAAGTTGAACATTAAAATGGTATAAAATACCGACAGGTTGTTAGGTAAGACACATATGCAACAGTTAGGTATCTTTATTATGAAACGTTTCGCCTACACAGTAGGCTTCTTCAGTCAAGTACAGAAAAGTTGATAGAAGCAGAAGATACTTGAAGACGATGTAATCAGTCCATCACCCTTAAAGTTTTGAGGTGGTCAGTCCCTCAGTCTGGAGAAGAGCATTGTTCCATAGTATGAAACAATATTGTCTTGGTTTAGAAAGACACGTAAGCAAACACTATAACATATTTATTAGAAAACGTTTCGGTCCTGGGACCTTGATCACTCCTGACAGAAGGACTGCAGAAAATATTGTCTTACCTAACAAATTAAAGTTCTAGCTCGTAAGAGCGACCGTGAAAACACGAGAAAACCCGGAGCACAACGAGGCACGCTGACACTATCGATGTATTTTTCACTGGTGATTTTCTCGCTTCACGAAGTGCCGATATAGCGGGCCTTAGATGATGACCAGCTGAGTCCTTAAGCTGGTTTATAATTATTATATTGTTCCTGTATTCAAGGAACTGGCAGGTGGTAACTTGGGTAACTTTGGGAGAGGATACAACCAGGTGTCGTCGGACAACTCTTGAGTAGATGATGAAGCAGAGAAACCCGTGTCAGAAGAGCAACGGTATTGGTATCGTATACCATTCATGTACAACATATAGCAGAGCCTGCATTTCAACCCACTATGAAAAAGGTTAATACCACACTGATGTGCCCAATTTCGTTAAAAATTGTCTTGGCAACTTATTCACTATCACATGTTCCGTTTTTTCCAGCTGTTGATTTTATGTTATTTTAGCAATATAAATGACAATTGTTTGGTGTTTGTACATTTATTAGAAGCCAAAGTACATATTAAACATTAGTGTCTAGCACAATCCATACTATTAGTAGTAAGAATATTAATAACAGTAGTAAGATTATTATTAGTAGTAAGATTATTATTAGTAAAAATATAAGTAATTAGTTTTAATAAAACACTGAAACCAAAATTCCATAAAACATGCACCTAATCCAGCCTTAATTCTTGAATACCTAAAGAAACATGAATGTGATTTTATCTATACGTAATATTAAAAGTCATTAGTCAGATGATAGAGCCAGTACTGCACAAACACGGAATTATAATGCGAGGGAGGGCGAGTATCTTTCTGAAGCTGAGGCTGCACCTCAGGTGTATCCTCTCTCACTTTTTGCTTGAGGGCAGAGACTTTCCACTCCAAAGCTCCGCAGACGGGACACAAGCGAGTCATTGTAGCATCATGTAAGGAAGTTACGCACCGAGGGCAAAAGACATGGTTACAGCAGAGTGAGCGAGGCAGATAGTCACCCTCCTCCAGCTTATCCAAACACATGCCGCATTTTACCAACTTCACAGTCTCCTAAACACAAACCGATAAAATAAACGTTTTCTTTATTACAAAATATTTAAAAATATGGCACTGTACAGCATTTAAGTCTTATTTCTGCATGTTAGTATTCCATACCATTTTCATCCATGGATACAGTACCTGCTGAGGAAGTAAGCTATCCATCTTGCTAGTTACTTCAACAATGAGCTGGAGAAGTAGTGGTATGTCCTGTGGAGTACCAGCGTTGAATGATGATTATGTTTCCAGCAAGTCGCCTTATATACTCTCGACTACCCCCCCCCTCACGTGACCTGTGCTGATCGCCCACCTGCGTATAGATGGAAACGTTTCGCCAGCCATTAACTTCTTCAGTCCAGTACAGAGAAGAACGTACATGAATGGTTCAGAGAAGCGACAATTTGATAAATTAGACACATGAAACACTTTGGTATCTTTATTGAGGAAACGTTTCGCCACACATTGGCTTCATCAGTCCATACAAAGAAGTGAACAATAAAATGGTATAAAATACCAACAGGTTGTAGGTAAGACACATATGCAACAGTTAGGTATCTTGTGCAAGAAAGGTATAAAATACCGACAATATGAAAGTTAAGACACATGTGCAACATCTGGATATCTTTATTGTAGACGTTTCGCCATCCAGTGGCTTTATCAATACAGATTCTAGGACATAATAGGAAGACAGTAGAACTATATACAAAAGATGGGGTAATCAGTCCCTCAGCCTTGGAGTTAGTGTTCACAGCATCGTGGTTAGGTGGAAATAAATGGTATAAAATACCGACACAATGGCAATATAAACACAAATGCAGTATAATGTGATCCTTTATTGACTACGTTTCGCCCACACAGTGGGCTTTTTCAAGTCACAAACAGAACTACCTGGGGTGGAAGGAACGCGAGTATTTATAGTCTATAGACTATAAATACTCGCGTTCCTTCCACCCCAGGTAGTTCTGTTTGTGACTTGAAAAAGCCCACTGTGTGGGCGAAACGTAGTCAATAAAGGATCACATTATACTGCATTTGTGTTTATATTGCCATCGTGGTTAGGTATCTTTATTTCGAAACGTTTCGCCTACACAGTAGGCTTCTTCAGTCGAGTACAGCAAAGCTGATAGAAGCAGAAGAGACTTGAAGACGATGTAATCAGTCCATCACCCTTGAAGTTTTTGAGGTGGTCAGTCCCTCAGTCTGGAGAAGAGTATTGTTCCATAGTCTGGAATAATATAATATTATTCCAGACTATATAATATTATTCCAGACTATGGAACAATACTCTTCTCCAGACTGAGGGACTGACCACCTCAAAAACTTCAAGGGTGATGGACTGATTACATCGTCTTCAAGTCTCTTCTGCTTCTGTCAACTTTGCACATCGACATGGACTTGCACATTGGAGCTTGTTTCTTGGGTGGCATTGAAAATTGGGTTGGTCAAATGTTGTTAGTGGGATGAATTGTAAAGGACCTGCCTAGTATGGGCCAACAGAATGAACATCAAAATGGTATACAATACCGACAGGTTGTTAGGTAAGACACATATGCAACAGTTAGACAACTTTATTCCGAAACGTTTCGCCTACACAGTAGGCTTCTTCAGTCGAATACAGAAAGTAGGCAGGAACAGTAGAGATGTGAAGACGATGTAATCAGTCCATCACCCTTAAAGTCGTAGAATTTGAGGTTGTCAGTCCCTCGGCCTGGAGAAGTTCAGTTCCATAGTCAGGAACTATCTGAAGATCAAGCGACAGTGCGGAGACTTAAATACTGTCGGAAGGAGAGGTGTAGCGTAGTAGTAGTAGTAGTAGTAGTAGTAGTAGTAGTGAGAGGCAACTGAGAGGTCATGTCCCTCTCAGATCCAACCCTTCTCACTTGAAAAGCTTGTCCAAAGTGTTTTCTGTACCAAGATGCCACGTGTTGCAGTGTCTGACAAGATGAACATCAAAATGGTATACAATACCGACAGGTTGTTAGGTAAGACACATATGCAACAGTTAGACAACTTTATTCCGAAACGTTTCGCCTACACAGTAGGCTTCTTCAGTCGAATACAGAAAGTAGGCAGGAACAGTAGGCTGCAACACGTGGCATCTTGGTACAGAAAACACTTTGGACAAGCTTTTCAAGTGAGAAGGGTTGGATCTGAGAGGGACATGACCTCTCAGTTGCCTCTCACTACTACTACTACTACTACTACTACTACTACTACGCTACACCTCTCCTTCCGACAGTATTTAAGTCTCCGCACTGTCGCTTGATCTTCAGATAGTTCCTGACTATGGAACTGAACTTCTCCAGGCCGAGGGACTGACAACCTCAAATTCTACGACTTTAAGGGTGATGGACTGATTACATCGTCTTCACATCTCTACTGTTCCTGCCTACTTTCTGTATTCGACTGAAGAAGCCTACTGTGTAGGCGAAACGTTTCGGAATAAAGTTGTCTAACTGTTGCATATGTGTCTTACCTAACAACCTGTCGGTATTGTATACCATTTTGATGTTCATCTTGTCAGACACTGCAACACGTGGCATCTTGGTACAGAAAACACTTTGGACAAGCTTTTCAAGTGAGAAGGGTTGGATCTGAGAGGGACATGACCTCTCAGTTGCCTCTCACTACTACTACTACTACTACTACTACTACTACTACGCTACACCTCTCCTTCCGACAGTATTTAAGTCTCCGCACTGTCGCTTGATCTTCAGATAGTTCCTGACTATGGAACTGAACTTCTCCAGGCCGAGGGACTGACAACCTCAAATTCTACGACTTTAAGGGTGATGGACTGATTACATCGTCTTCACATCTCTACTGTTCCTGCCTACTTTCTGTATTCGACTGAAGAAGCCTACTGTGTAGGCGAAACGTTTCGGAATAAAGTTGTCTAACTGTTGCATATGTGTCTTACCTAACAACCTGTCGGTATTGTATACCATTTTGATGTTCATCTTGTCAGACACTGCAACACGTGGCATCTTGGTACAGAAAACACTTTGGACAAGCTTTTCAAGTGAGAAGGGTTGGATCTGAGAGGGACATGACCTCTCAGTTGCCTCTCACTACTACTACTACTACTACTACTACTACTACTACTACTACGCTACACCTCTCCTTCCGACAGTATTTAAGTCTCCGCACTGTCGCTTGATCTTCAGATAGTTCCTGACTATGGAACTGAACTTCTCCAGGCCGAGGGACTGACAACCTCAAATTCTACGACTTTAAGGGTGATGGACTGATTACATCGTCTTCACATCTCTACTGTTCCTGCCTACTTTCTGTATTCGACTGAAGAAGCCTACTGTGTAGGCGAAACGTTTCGGAATAAAGTTGTCTAACTGTTGCATATGTGTCTTACCTAACAACATGGGCCAACAGGCCTGCTGCAGTGTTCCTCCTTTCTTATGTTCTTATGTTCTTTGCTGTACTCATAAGAACATAAGAAAGGAGGAACACTGCAGCAGGCCTGTTGGCCCATACTAGGCAGGTCCTTTACAATTCATCCCACTAACAAAACATTTGCCCAACCCAATTTTCAATGCTACCCAAGAAATAAGCTCTGGTATGAAAGTCCCACTCAAATCCAACCCTTCCCACTCATGTACTTATCCAACCTAAATTTGAAACTACCCAAAGTCATAGCCTCAATAACCCAGCTAGGCAGACTCTTCCACTCATCAACTACCCTATTTCCAAACCAATACTTTCCTAGAGTCAATTATAGCTCAAATTATAAGAAGCCATCTCGATAAGCATAGCTTGATTAATGATACTCAGCATGGATTCACAAGAGGCCGGTCTTGTCTAACTAATTTATTAACTTTCTTCAGTAAAGCTTTTGAGGCTGTTGACCACGATAAAGAATTTGATACTATTTACTTAGATTTTAGTAAGGCATTTGATAGAGTTCCGCACCAAAGACTGTTGTAATAAAGTTGGTAGAATTACCGACAATATGTAAAGTAAAAGGACACAAGTGCAACATAGTCTCTCCTGGAAATAAATGGTATAAAATACCGACACAATGGAAATATAAACACAAATGCAGTATAATGTGATCCTTTAGTGACAACGTTTCACCCACACAGTGGGCTTTCTCAAGTCACACACGGATCTACCTGGGGTTGGAAGGTACGAGAGTATTTATAGTCATGTTGAGGTCAGGTGGAGAATGCTGCAGCTGATGATCTACCGGGTGGGGTTATAGAGTCTTGGGTAGCTTGGCAGGGGTATTGGACAAGTTTTGAGTAGACCTTCTGCAGTGTTCTATGTTCTTATGTGGGATAGCGATGAAGAAGTTTCTTGGCGAGTGGTTCAGCTATGTTATAGAAGCCATTGTTCTGGTTGAAATTGTTGGTTGTAGAGATGAGCGATGATTCCAGGATTCTTCTGTATTGAGTGTTGTCTTCTGTGGCTATAAGTCTTGAGTTTCTGTAGTTAACTAAATGGTTGTGTGAATTGCGATGTTGTACACAGGCATTCCTTGTATCGTCAGTCCTGCTTGCATATTGGTGTTCTGAAATACGTGTTTGGAGGTCTCTTGATGTTTCGCCCACATATAATTTGTTGCAGTCATTACAAGGGATTATGTATACCCCTGCAGAGGATGGAGGCTTGTCCTGTCTACTACTGGTGATGTCCTTGATGGTCGTGGTTGTGGAGGTAGATACTTGGAATGATGTTTTGGCAAAGATGTTGGAAACATGTTTGGCAATGGAGTTGGTTGGGAGGACTATGTATCTCTTCTCGGCAGTGTCTTCTCTGGGTGTGTTGAAGATGTTTAATGCCCGCCGTCTGCAGTCTCTGATGAAGTGACGAGGATAGTGGAGTTTAGAAAATACTTGTTCAATTATAGTGCACTCTTCCTCAAGGAACTCATTGCTGCAGATTCTGAGTGCACGTAGGAAGAAGCCTATAATTACACCACGTTTGGTTTTGGTGTCGTGGTGAGAGTAGAAGTGGAGAAGATCGTTTTGGTTGGTGGGTTTTCGATAGACTTTAAAACGAAGTTCGTTGTCAGCTTTGCAGAGCAGAACATCAAGGAAAGGAAGAGTGTTGTCGACTTCTTCTTCAAGTGTGAACTGGATTGAAGGCTCGACCTGGTTGAGCTTGTCTTGGAGAGCTTGAACGTTGAAGCGTTTAGGAGTTATGAGGAGAATGTCGTCAACATAACGGAGCCAGGTAACAGACGAAGGAATAATGGTGGAGAAACGTTCGGCTTCTAGATGTTCCATGTATAGGTTCGCCAGGACTGCACTGAGTGGCGAACCAATGGGTAGTCCAAAAGTCTGCTGAAAGAGGTGATTTTCGAAAGAGAAACACGTAAAGCCAACACATAGTTCAACAAGGTCGATGAAATCGCTGGCTGGAATGGGAAGATCAAGTGAATCATCAATTTTCCTGCGCAAGAGATCGATGGCTTGTGTAGTAGGTACTTTGGTGAATAGGGAAGTCACGTCAAGGCTGGAAAGTTTCTTGTTCCTGATGTTGATGTTGCGAATGCGATTGAGAAGATCACCCGAGTGTTTGAGATGTGCTGGACTGATAGTGCCCAAGAGTTTAGAGAGGTGTTTTGCGAGAATTCCTGAGAGCTGGTGGGGAGCACTGCCTATTCCAGAGGATATGGGCCTCAGTGGGATACCAGGCTTGTGAGTCTTTGGCAGGCCGTACATTCTGGCAGGTCTGGGGTTGCTGGGCATGGTGTGCAGAAGTTTCTTCCCTTGTTCTGAGCCCCTCAGAATGCGGCGAGTCCTTTGAAGAAAAGTTTTAGTAAGGTTGTCCACTTGGTTAGTTGTGAGAGGTTTGTAGGTATCTGGGTCATTAAGTAGATTGAGCATTTTGTTCCTGTAATCGTCAGTGTTCATAATAACAACACCACCTCCTTTATCAGCGGTGGTGACCCTGATGGTCGTGTCTTCTGCTAAACCTTTGAGTGCATTGATGTAACGTCGAGGTATGACTGGGGAGCTGCGTGTTGAGATGGCTGCTGAGATGATGCCTTGAAGATAGCCTTTTTGGAAGTCGGAGTCATTGTGTCTGTAGTTTTTGGCGATGAAATTGAGGTCTTGTTTTGGTTTCGTAATTCTTGTTGCGAATTTGAGGCCTAAGCTGAGGGCTTCAGTTTCTGTGGTTGACAGTGGACGAGATGAAAGATTTTGAATAATTTCAGGTCTTCCTAAACTTTTCCAATTACTATTATCGCAGAGTGTTTGTAGTTTCCTAGCAAGTCTGATCTTGTAAAGTAAAAGGACACAAGTGCAACTAATGTGACATTTATTGTGGCAACGTTTCGCTCTCCAGGAGCTTTATCAAGCCATTACAAACAATACATGGACACAGAGGGTATATAAAGGCTCAGAGTGAGGTGAATACTAGTGAGGTACCATTTCGATGTTCACTAGTGGTAGTAGTAGTAGTAGTGGTAGTGACAAAAGTAATACAATATGGTAGAGCAATTAATTCGTACATGAGTAAAAGGATATAAAAGCTATTACTTGGGTAACATAAAAATAGGTTGGACAAATATAAACTGGAATGAGGCAGCTTGTTACAGTGTTCACTCTCTGTGCTTTGTGTAGTATAACAGGAGAGACTATGTGATGGCAGGGTTTACTGTTTTCAGGAGGATTCTTGCTAAGACTTCGGAGATGGTGAAGCTGCCGTTGTTTTGTTTAATTGTATTCGAAACAGCGATCAGTGCTGATTCAAGGCACTTGCGTGTGCGGAAATTAGTTTCTTTTATCACTAATTGGGCGTCTCTGAATTTCATAAGATGATTGGTGGAATTTCGGTGTTGTACACAGGCGTTGTTTAAGTTGTCGTTCCTACATGCGTATATGTGTTCATTGAGGCGGGTGTCGAGGTTTCTTGCTGTTTCACCTACGTAGATCTTGTCACAGCCTCCACAGGGTATAGTGTAAACTCCTGCATTGACTGGTTCGTGGTGCTTGGGTTTTGTCCTGGTTAGATCCTTTATTGAAGTGGTAGAAGCGATGGCGACTCTGGTGTTAGCTTGTGAAAGTACTTTTGAGACGTTTAGTGCAACCTGGCTGTTGGGAAGAATTATAACTTTGTTGGGAGCGGTGTTGATGCGTGGAGAATTGATGATCTGAAGAGCTCTTTTCTTGCAGTCTTTGATGAAAAAAGAAGGAAATTGTAACTCAGTGAATGTTTGGTGAATGTAAGTACATTCCTCGTCAAGAAACTCAGGACTACAAATTCGGTATGCTCTTAGGAAAAACCCGATGATGATGCCTCTTTTGGTCTTGGTATCTTGACTGGAATAGAAGTGTCGGTATTTTATACCATTTTAATGTTCAATCATTTTTATTGGTGGGTTTCCGATAAACTTGAAATCTTAGGTTGTTGTCTACTTTGTGAATGAGGACGTCGAGGAAAGGTAGCTTGTCATTGGACTCTTCTTCTAGTGTAAACTGAATCGCTGGTTCAACTGCGTTGAGCCTTGCCTGAAGATCCCGTACATCAAAACGTTTTGGAGTTATTACGAGGACATCGTCCACGTAACGTAACCAAGTGACGAAATGAAAGTTAAGACACATGTGCAACATCTGGATATCTTTATTGTAGTAGACGTTTCGCCATCCAGTGGCTTTATCAATACAGATTCTAGGACATAATAGGAAGACAGTAGAACTATATACAAAAGATGAGGTAATCAGTCCCTCGGCCTTGGAGTTAGTGTTCACAGCATCGTGGTGGAGGAGAGTCTGGAGCAAAGGCAAGAAGACTGGCGCTTTTTATAGGCGTCAGTGAATGGGACGGGCAGCAGACGAGGGCGGTCACTGGTAGGCGGGATTCCCCAGTGGAAGTAGGTCCTTCCCAAAGAGATGGGTTAGTTGCAGCAGCTGCAACTAACCCATCTCTTTGGTGTGTCTTAACTTTCATATTGTCGGTATTTTATACCTTTCTTGCGTAACCAAGTGACGCTTGAAGGGATGATGTTGGCGAAGTGTTCGGACTCTAGGTGTTCCATGTATAAGTTGGCTAGGACGGCACTTATTGGGGACCCCATTCCCATGCCGTAGGTTTGTTTGTAGAGCTTGTTATTGAAGGAAAAACAGTTGAAGTTAACACAGAGTTCAATCAAGTCAACAAAATCTCCGGGAGGTAAAGGAAGATTAAGGTCCTGGTTGACTTTACGTCGTAGAACCTCGATGGCTTTTTTGGTAGGTACTTTTGTGAAGATGGAAGTCACATCCAAACTGCTTAGTTTCTACAACACTAAAATGATGGACCTTTTGAATGATCAATCTACATACGAACCCATCAGCACTCAACAGTGGGAGACGCTCACCAAAGACTTTCTATACAAAACCAGACAAATACTCAAACGCACTAGTGAAGGGAAGAAACTTCTGTACTTGTTACCAAGCAACCCTAAACCAGCACACATGTATGGTTTACCCAAGACCCATAAACACAATATTCCTCTCAGACCAATCACGTCAGGAATAGGCAGTGCGGGTTCTCTCTTGGAGAGATATCCTCAAGACCTTGTTAATATCCCCTTTATTAATAGCCATCTTCCACTTATACACTTCGATCAGGTCTCCCCTCATTCTTCGTCTAACAAGTGAATGTAACTTAAGAGTCTTCAATCTTTCTTCATAAGGAAGATTTCTAATGCTATGTATTAATTTAGTCATCCTACGCTGAATGTTTTCTAACGAATTTATATCCATTCTGTAATATGGAGACCAGAATTGAGTTGCATAATCTAGGTGAGGCCTTACTAATGATATATAAAGCTGCACTATGACCTCTGGACTTCTGTTGCTTACACTTCTCTATATAAATCCCAGTAATCTATTTGCCTTATTACGTACACTCAGGCATTGCTGTCTTGGTTTAAGGTTGAACATCAAAATGGTATACAATACCGACAGGTTGTTAGGTAAGACACATATGCAACAGTTAGACAACTTTATTCCGTTAAAAAGGTATAAAATACCGACAGATTGTTAGGTAAGACACATATGCAACAGTTAGGTATCTTTATTTTGAAACGTTTCGCCTACACATTAGGCTTCTTCAGTCGAGTACAGAAAAGTTGATAGAAGCAGAAGATATTTGAAGACGATGTAATCAGTCCATCACCCTTAAAGTTTTGAGGTGGTCAGTCCCTCAGTCTGGAGAAGAGCATTGTTCCATAGAATGAAACAATATGTTTCAACAATATTGTTTCATACCATGGAACAATGCTCTTCTCCAGACTGAGGGACTAACCACCTCAAAACTTTAAGGGTGATGGACTGATTACATCGTCTTCAAATATCTTCTGCTTCTATCAACTTTTCTGTACTCGACTGAAGAAGCCTAATGTGTAGGCGAAACGTTTCAAAATAAAGATACCTAACTGTTGCATATGTGTCTTACCTAACAACTTTATTCCGAAACGTTTCGCCTACACAGTAGGCTTCTTCAGTCGAATACAGAAAGTAGGCAGGAACAGTAGAGATGTGAAGACGATGTAATCAGTCCATCACCCTTGAAGTCGTAGAATTTGAGGTTGTCAGTCCCTCGGCCTGGTGAAGTTCAGTTCCATAGTCAGGAACTATCTGAAGATCAAGCGACAGTGCGGAGACTTAAATACTGTCGGAAGGAGAGGTGCAGAGTAGTAGTAGTAGTGAGAATGTAGCCACTGGGAGGTCATGTCACTCTCAGATCCAACACTTCTCACTTGTTTGTAGATGAATGGTTCAGAGAACCGACATGTTGATAAATTAGACACATGTGCAACTCTTGGGTATCTTTACTGAGGAAACGTTTCGCCACACAGTGGCTTCATCAGTCCATACAAAGGAGAATCTTGAAGAACAGGAGGAGAATGAGGTAATCAGTCCCTCAACCTTGAGTCGATGTGGTCAGTCCACATATGCCGTATTCTATTCAAGATTGATGGACTGACCACATCGACTCAAGGTTGAGGGACTGATTACCTCATTCTCCTTCTGTTCTTCAAGATTCTCCTTTGTATGGACTGATGAAGCCACTGTGTGGCGAAACGTTTCCTCAGTAAAGATACCCAAGAGTTGCACATGTGTCTAATTTATCAACTTCTCACTTGTTACTGATCCCCACTCGGATTTAACCCCATTTATGGACACTCTTTGATCCACGAGAGCACCCTTCCCCCAATGCCATGAGCTGCTACTTTCTTCAACAGTCTTTGGTGCGGAACTCTATCAAATGCCTTACTAAAATCTAAGTAAATAATATCAAATTCTTTATCGTGGTCAACAGCCTCAAAAGCTTTACTGAAGAAAGTTAATAAATTAGTTAGACAAGACCGGCCTCTTGTGAATCCATGCTGAGTATCATTAATCAAGCTATGCTTATCGAGATGGCTTCTTATAATCTCAGCTATAATTGACTCTAGTAATTTGCCTACAATTGAGGTCAGGCTTATTGGGCGGTAATTTGACGGTAACGACTTGTCCCCTGTTTTAAAAATAGGAATTACATTAGCCAACTTCCACATATCGGACACTACACCTGTTTGAAGAGATAAATTAAAAATATTAGTTAATGGTTCACAGACTTCCATTTTGCATTCCTTAAGAACCCTTGAAAAAACCTCATCAGGACTCGGTTACTTATTTTGCTTCAGTCTGTCTATCTGCTTCACAACCATTTCACTAGTGACCGTGATATTACATAATTTATCTTCTTCAGGCCCACTATAAAAATTTATTACTGGAATATTGTTAGTGTCTTCCTGTGTAAAAACCGAGAGAAAATAATTATTTAAAATCGAGCACATTTCATTCTCTTTGTCAGTAAGATGCCCATAATTATTTTTAAGGGGACCTATCTTATCTCTGACTTTTGTTCTATATACCTGGAAAAAACTTTTTGGGTTAGTTTTAGAATCCCTAGCAACTTTAATTTCATAGTCCCTTTTAGCTTTTCTTATCCCCTTTTTAATGTCCCTCTTAATGTCAATATACTGATTCATAAGATGACCCTCGCCTCTTTTGATACGCCTATAAATTCCTTTCTTATGCCCTAGTAGATATTTCAACCTATTATTCATCCATTTTGGGTCATTTCTATTTGATCTAATTTCTTTATAAGGGATAAACGTTCTTTGAGCAGCATGTATTGTGTTCAGAAAACTGTCATATTGATAGCTCTCTTCGTTACCCCAGTCAACAGATGATAAGTGTTCTCTAAGCCCATCGTAATCTGCTAAGCGAAAATCTGGGACTGTTACTGAGTTATCCCTACTATCATACTTCCATTCAATGCTAAATGTAATTGATTTGTGGTCGCTAGCACCCAGTTCCTCTGAAACTTCTAAATTATTAACAAGGGATTCGTTGTTTGCCAGAACTAAGTCAAGCAGGTTCTGTCACAAACTGCTTCAAAAAACAATCCTGAACTACTTCTAAGAAGTCGTGTGATTCTAAATTCCCAGTCAAGAAATTCCAATCAATATGACTAAAGTTAAAGTCTCCTAGAATTACTATATTATCGTGCCTTGTGGCCCTAACAATTTCCTCCCATAGTAGTCTCCCCTGGTCCCTATCTAAATTTGGGGGACGGTATATCACACCTAAAATTAATTTTTCATGCCCCTCTGAAAATTCTATCCAAACAGACTCTGTATGTGTTACTTCAGACTTAATACCCGTTTTTATGCAACAGTTCAAGCTATCTCTGACATACAATGCCACCCCACCCCCCTTTCCGACACTTCTATCTACTTGGAACAATTTAAAACCCTGGATGTGACATTCTGCAGGCATGTCCCGACATTTTGAATTAAACCACGTCTCAGTAATGGCAAATACATCTATGTTACCTGCACTAGCAACTAGTCCAAACTCGTCCATCTTATTTCTAGCACTGCGACTATTTGTGTAATGAATATTTAAAGACCCTCCTCTATCTTTACCCTTCCTGCTCCTTTCTGTTATTCCACAAAACTTATTACTGTCCATGTCAATTAGTGCCACTGGCTTTCCAATATCCACCTCATTTTGCCTATTACTAGTTCTCCTAGTACTCATATTACTACCCTGCGACTTCACAGTTTTCCTGCAAAAACCCATACCACTAACTATTCCTA
Source organism: Cherax quadricarinatus (assembly GCF_038502225.1). Lineage (NCBI taxonomy): Eukaryota > Metazoa > Arthropoda > Malacostraca > Decapoda > Parastacidae > Cherax > Cherax quadricarinatus. The sequence goes on along the minus strand of NC_091335.1, from coordinate 20,633,805 downwards.
GTTTAAAGACCTAACAGCTCCCTCCAGTGCGTTGGCCAGTGCTCCCACCCCACACCTAGATAAGTGAACCCCATCCCTGGCATACATGTCATTTCTGCCATAGAAGAGGTCCCAGTTGTCAATGAATGTTACCGCATTTTCCTTACAGTATTTGTCCAGCCAGCAATTGACACCAATTGCTCTGGACAACCATTCATTTCCAACTCCTCTCCTTGGCAAAATGCCACATATGACAGGTTTCCCACCCTTCCTCCTAATTATCTCTATTGCTGACCTATACCTGCTAATCAGGTCCTCACTCCTACGTCTGCCAACATCGTTGCCTCCAGCACTGAGACAGATAATAGGATTGCTCCCATTACCTCTCATGATGTCATCCAGACGGCTAACAATATCCTTCATCCCAGCCCCAGGAAAACACACTCTCTGCCTCCTACTCCTATCCTTCAAGCAGAATGCCCTATCCATGTACCTAATCTGGCTATCCCCAACAACAACAATGTTTTTACCTTCCTTGGCGTCGTCCGTCGTGATGCTCCAAGTAGTCGACTCACATTCGCCAGGTAGCATTACACCACTTGTAGAATTCGTCAAGACGTTTTCGATGGTCTTCGTTGGGGTTTCTAGGGATGTCTTACTCACGTCTGCCAATGCTTCTTTGGTGCTCGTTGTGGCATTCCCAGTAGAACACTCACATTCGTCAGGTAGCACCGAGAATGAGTTGGAAGTTTCCACGGTAGTCTTCTGGTTTCTCGTTGTTTCTGCCTCTCCAACCGTTTTCTTGATCTTCAGCTTGGTTCCATGTTGCCCGGCCACTGACCAAGCTCCCCTCTTAACCTGGGGACTCACAACAGGAGGATTACTACGAATGCTCTTGTTCTCCTCCGAGATACGGCGATTAACGGTTCAACGATAGTGTCAGTCGACTTAGCTCGAGTGGTGACGTGTGCTTACCTAACACATCGACGATCTCGCCTCTCTCGAATTACCCCGTGTTGAGTAGTGCTTTGAGTAGTGCTTGCTGGACCTTCGTCTTCCTCTCCACCATCAGGATTGGTGCGTCGGTGGTTGCCGACCGAAGGGCAGGAAGCCTCTTGCTGCCTGAATTCTCTTCGCCTGTTGACTGCACGCCATACAGCCAGTCTCGCCACCACTCAGGATATACAGTGCTCCATCAAGCTACAGTTCACCTCCTCAGTGTCCTGCGCCAGGTAAGTACGTGTGTCTACTTACACGTACTTGCCTAGCTGAGTACTCTCACTTTTGGCCGATCGTAATTAGACGATGCCTTCGTTGCCTTCCACCTCCCACCCCCCTTCCACTCTCCCCCAACCTCCCACACCTGCCTCTGCTTCTACTAAATCCAATTCCTTCTCGCTAAACCTCAAATTTTCTAATCCTGATGCCACTATCTGTCCGGAAAATTTATTATATCAGATCACTGGTGCACCTCAACTTAAAGTCTTCAAAACCAACTCAGGCTTCAAACTCCTTCTTGACAAACATTCCTACGAAGCGTACACCTCAAGCGATACCAGACAAAAACTTCTCAACGCAGGCTTCACCATTATTTGGACTCCTGAGCACCGTGCCAAAAGCACAGTCATTGCTAAACACGTAGACTACTCTCTCCTGACAGCCTATGACACAGACAAAGAAGACTTAATAAAAGATATCAGTACTAAGAACAAAGTCTCTGTTGACGATATTTACAGACCAGAAAACTCTACCATTCTCAAAATACGCTGTTCTACTCCTGCTGACGCCTCTACACTCTTCAGTCAAGGAATCTTTGCCAAGACCATCCGCATTCCTCCAAACGCTCTCTTCACTCCGAACTTCCACCCAATCACACAATGTCTTAAATGCTACAAATTCGGCCACGACAAAAACACATGCACATCTACACAAGTCTGCTCCAGATGGTTCAGCAACTGGCCACTTCTGGAATACTTGCAACCTCCCCCTTAAATGTTCTAACTGCGGCGGGTCACACACTGCAGTTGCAAATTCCTGCCCTTCTAGAAAGCACATTCTCTCCTCCCTCAGAGCAAGCCAACCTCCCTCCCTCCCCAGCCCCTTCCCTGCTCCTCCCTCCCCTTCCTTACCTCCCTCCCCTTCCACACCTCCCTCCCCTACCCCCAATGCCTGGGCCTCCCCACGCACTTGGTCTACCTCTTCTACTCTACACACATCAAACACCAACACACAGACTACAAGCACTTCTCCTTCTACACCCACACTAGACTACAAAACTAACTGTCAACTTGCCACTGCTGCCCACTCTGCGATGGTAATCTCACAAGCTTACCAATCAGACTACTCACATGTCCTTAACCTAATCTTGTCTGCTAACAATCTTCCCTCTTTAATTATCCCTCCTTCCTGCTTCTCTTCCAAGCCTCCTACAACCTCTCCCTCCTTCCTCTCTCCCACCCCCCCACTTCCTACTCCCACCAGCTCTCCTCCTCCACTACCTCTCTTCACTACTTCTACACCTCCCACCAACACCCCTACTGCTACTGCTACGACCACCCCTCCCCCCACTTCCTTACCCACTTCATCCCCTTCCAAAGCTTCCACTTCCTCACAGCTTACCAAAACTTCCACTTCCTCTGCATCCACCTTCGCCCACTCCACCACAACCAAAACCTCATCCAGGTCCAACTCCACCTCCTCCAGACAAAATCCACTCAAACCTAAACCTACCCCAACTTCTGATGGACAGACCAAAGAACATAAAAACAGATCCATCTCTTCCTCCCCCTCCAGGAAACGGGTCCGTAGCACCTACAAACACACATCCACTGATGGCACCACTATCACGGGCTTTAATCCAAACTCCTCCCCCGACATTAATTTTGCTAAGACGAAACCATTAAATCATGTTTAAGGTGATTCAGTTCAACGTACGTTCTTACTTTACAATTAGACACCTACTGGCCGAGCTCCTTGAAGCAGAGAGGCCAGATATTGTTTTGCTAAACAGTACCTGCCTCAAAGCCCCTCAATGTATCCGCCATTATGGTTATACTGCACTACAGTCCCCCTATGATCCCCACGATGGGGTTGCCATCCTTGTCATCCTTGGGGTTCACTTATCCAGGGCAGGTGTGGGTTTTCTTGCTAACTCAGTTGAGGGGGTTGTTAGGACTTTAAACTAGGATTAGTTAGAGGTATGGGTTTAGAAATGATTAATAATGAGTATGGATATATTGACTTATGCTCTGATATTAAGAATCTTAATAGTAACTGTCATGGAGTAACTCTGGGTAATGATAATTTCAGAAATTGTGTAAAAACAAAGATGAATAGGAAAAATGTGCAGAAGAAAAAACATATGATGGTATTTTATGCTAACAGTCGAAGTGCAAGAAATAAAATTAATGAACTACGTTTGGTAGCATGTGCTGGGAACTTTGATATCATTGCATTAACTGAAACGTGGTATGATTTAAAGAGTCGGGATATGACTGCTGAGTGTAATATTCAGGGATTTAAGTTATTCAATGTGGATAGATGTAATGGGAAGGGGGGAGGAGTTGCATTGTATGTTCGAGAAAATATTAATTGTGATGAATGGTTTGAAAAACCGACAAGTTGAAGATTGAGACACTTATGCAGCATATGGGAATCTTTATTCAGGAAACGTTTCGCCACACAGTGGCTTCTTCAGTCCAATACAAAGAGGAAGGCGTAAGGAGAGGAGGAGAATGAGGTAATCAGTCCCTCAACCTGGAGTCGATGTGTTCAGTCCATCAATCTTGTAGAATGTACAGCATAGGGCCGTAGACGTGGCTTATATACTGTAGTGAGGTGAGGTGAAGCAGGCGGAGGCGGAGTCATAGTGGTACCATCCACTAGTCGAAGTAGGTCTTCGTCCAAAGGTTGAACAAGTGTTGAAGAATTCTTTGTAACAAGATCCCATGATGCAGCAGTGTCTGACAGTTGTGATGAATGGTTTGAAAAACCGACAAGTTGAAGATTGAGACACTTATGCAGCATATGGGAATCTTTATTCAGGAAACGTTTCTAGTGGATGGTACCAGAGTTGTGCAGGAGTAGACTTAGGGATCACCTTCTCTGCCAGGCAATCTTGTAGGAAGTTGTGTCTGTTGCGATAGCTGTGAGCACGAAGAAGGGTGTCCAAATAACGTCTGCATGAAATGTCCATTATGTTGCGGTGTCCGACAGATTGTAATAAAGTTGGTAGAATTACCGACAATATGTAAAGTAAAAGGACACAAGTGCAACTAATGTGACATTTATTGTGGCAACGTTTCGCTCTCCAGGAGCTTTATCAAGCCATTACAAACAATACATGGACACAGAGGGTATATAAAGGCTCAGAGTGAGGTGAATACTAGTGAGGTACCATTTCGATGTTCACTAGTGGTAGTAGTAGTAGTGGTAGTGACAAAAGCAATTAATTCGTACATGAGTAAAAGGATATAAAAGCTAATACTTGGGTAACATAAAAATAGGTTGGACAAATATAAACTGGAATGAGGCAGGTTGTTTCAGTGTTCACTCTCTGTGCTTTGTGTAGTATAACAGGAGAGACTATGTGATGGCAGGGTTTACTGTTTTCAGGAGGATTCTTGCTAAGACTTCGGAGATGGTGAAGCTGCCTACAAGATTGCCTGGCAGAGAAGGTGATCCCTAAGTCTACTCCTGCACAACTCTCCAACTCCAAGCACCCCTTCTCTCCAGCTACCCAAGCTTACTTAACTGAATGTGCCGAAGAACTTTCTAACATCGCTAAGGAAACCTTTGAAACTGCAAGGAATATGAGGGCCAATCTTCAGATTGACCAACACACTGCTGAGCATATTCTCAGCACAGTCACCACAGCTAACCTCCAACAGAAGATCAAACTCAACCGCAAACTTCAGTACCTCTGCACTAACAGTCGGTGGAAGGAAATGGGACGCGAATCCCTGATAAACAACTTATCGTCACGCACCTTAACCGACTACGAGAAACAAGCACTGAGTCTGGGACTCAAATTTACCACCAACATACGCAAACCTAACTATCAACTCAATCTTGTTACCAGGAACCATAGACACAGTGACAGCAACTTCCAGAAGGGTTATATACAGGGCCTTCTCACTGCAGCTTTATGTGAACCTTCTTCTTCTAATCTTCCTAGAAGATACATCACTGCCCTTAAGGACCTCGCCAACGACCCCAACATTATCGTCTCCACCGCCGACAAAGGAGGTGGAGTCGTCATACTCAACACCAGTGACTACAACACTAAAATGATGGACCTTTTGAATGATCAATCTACATATGAACCTATCAGCACTCAACAGTGGGAGACGCTCACCAAAGACTTTCTATACAAAAGCAGACAAATACTCAAACGCACTAGAGAAGGGAAGAAACTTCTGTACTTGTTACCAAGCAACCCTAAACCAGCACACATGTATGGTTTACCCAAGACCCATAAACACAATATTCCTCTCAGACCAATCACGTCAGGAATAGGCAGTGCTCCACACAAACTAGCCGGAGTTCTTGCCAAACATCTTTCCTGCCTTCTGGGGACCATCAGCCCCGCTCATCTTAAACACTCAGGCGACCTTCTCAACCGCATCCGTAACCTCTCCATCCGTAACAAGAAACTAAGCAGTTTGGATGTGACTTCCCTCTTCACAAAAGTACCTACCAAAAAAGCCATCGAGGTTCTACGACGTAAAGTCAACCAGGACCTTAATCTTCCTTTACCTCCCGGAGATTTTGTTGACTTGATTGAACTCTGTGTTAACTTCAACTGTTTTTCCTTCAATAACAAGCTCTACAAACAAACCTACGGCATGGGAATGGGGTCCCCAATAAGTGCCGTCCTAGCCAACTTATACATGGAACACCTAGAGTCCGAACACTTCGCCAACATCATCCCTTCAAGCGTCACTTGGTTACGTTACGTGGACGATGTCCTCGTAATAACTCCAAAACGTTTTGATGTACGGGATCTTCAGGCAAGGCTCAACGCAGTTGAACCAGCGATTCAGTTTACACTAGAAGAAGAGTCCAATGACAAGCTACCTTTCCTCGACGTCCTCATTCACAAAGTAGACAACAACCTAAGATTTCAAGTTTATCGGAAACCCACCAATAAAAATGATCTCACACACTTCTATTCCAGTCAAGATACCAAGACCAAAAGAGGCATCATCATCGGGTTTTTCCTAAGAGCATACCGAATTTGTAGTCCTGAGTTTCTTGACGAGGAATGTACTTACATTCACCAAACATTCACTGAGTTACAATTTCCTCCTTTTTTCATCAAAGACTGCAAGAAAAGAGCTCTTCAGATCATCAATTCTCCACGCATCAACACCGCTCCCAACAAAGTTATAATTCTTCCCAACAGCCAGGTTGCACTAAAAGTCTCAAAAGTACTTTCACAAGCTAACACCAGAGTCGCCATCGCTTCTACCACTTCAATAAAGGATCTAACCAGGACAAAACCCAAGCACCACGAACCAGTCAATGCAGGAGTTTACACTATACCCTGTGGAGGCTGTGACAAGATCTACGTAGGTGAAACAGCAAGAAACCTCGACACCCGCCTCAATGAACACATATACGCATGTAAAGTAAAAGGACACAAGTGCAACTAATGTGACATTTATTGTGGCAACGTTTCGCTCTCCAGGAGCTTTATCAAGCCATTACAAACAATACATGGACACAGAGGGTATATAAAGGCTCAGAGTGAGGTGAATACTAGTGAGGTACCATTTCGATGTTCACTAGTGGTAGTAGTAGTGGTAGTGACAAAAGCAATTAATTCGTACATGAGTAAAAGGATATAAAAGCTAATACTTGGGTAACATAAAAATAGGTTGTATTGTTTGTAATGGCTTGATAAAGCTCCTGGAGAGCGAAACGTTGCCACAATAAATGTCACATTAGTTGCACTTGTGTCCTTTTACTTTACATATTGTCGGTAATTCTACCAACTTTATTACACATATACGCATGTAGGAACGACAACTTAAACAACGCCTGTGTACAACACCGAAATTCCACCAATCATCTTATGAAATTCAGAGACGCCCAATTAGTGATAAAAGAAACTAATTTCCGCACACGCAAGTGCCTTGAATCAGCACTGATCGCTGTTTCGAATACAATTAAACAAAACAACGGCAGCTTCACCATCTCCGAAGTCTTAGCAAGAATCCTCCTGAAAACAGTAAACCCTGCCATCACATAGTCTCTCCTGTTATGCTACACAAAGCACAGAGAGTGAACACTGAAACAACCTGCCTCATTCCAGTTTATATTTGTCCAACCTATTTTTATGTTACCCAAGTATTAGCTTTTATATCCTTTTACTCATGTACGAATTAATTGCTTTTGTCACTACCACCACTACTACTACTACTACTACCACTAGTGAACATCGAAATGGTACCTCACTAGTATTCACCTCACTCTGAGCCTTTATATACCCTCTGTGTCCATGTATTGTTTGTAATGGCTTGATAAAGCTCCTGGAGAGCGAAACGTTGCCACAATAAATGTCACATTAGTTGCACTTGTGTCCTTTTACTTTACATATTGTCGGTAATTCTACCAACTTTATTACAACATACAGAGAAGAATGACTAAAATGATTTACTGTGTAAGGAACCTCCCGTATGAAGATAGACTTAAAGCCTTAAATCTCCACTCTCTGGAGAGGCGTAGAATGAGGGGAGATATCATTGAAGTGTATAAGTGGATGACGGGCATAAACAAGGGAGACATTAATAAAGTACTGAGGGTGTCGAACCAGGTAAGAACCAGGAATAATGGATTTAAGTTAGATAAATTTAGATTTAGAAAGGACATAGGTAAGTACTGGTTTTCTAACAGAGTTGTAGATGCGTGGAACAGTCTTCCCAGTGGGGTGATAGAGGTTAGGACCTTGGGTAGCTTTAAGAAGAGACTGGACAAATATATGAGTGGGAGGGGCTGGGTTTGATTGGTGTCAAGGGGTACGGGAGTTATTTCTTGAGTAGCTTTAGGTAGATGTCGTTTTGATAAGGACCTGTCTCGTATGGGCCAGTAGGCCTTCTGCAGTGTTCCTACATTCTTATGTTCTTATGTTCTTAACATAAAACATGAATTTCTCCCAATCCCTTTTATTCACCAACACTGTCTTGCGGTCAGAATACACACCCACCTTGGCCCCTTTATCTTTTTCACCACCTATGCTCGCCCAAACACTACTCTCAACATACACGACCTCTCCTTAGTCTTCAACTACACCAACACACCAACTTACCTACTAGCTGACATGAATGCCAAACACACTGCCTTTCATCACACCAGTAACAACCAACTTGGTCACCAATTACTCAACTTCACAAACCATAAACACCTAATTCATCTTGGCCCAGACTTCAATACCTTCTTGTGTACGAAATGGTATATAATACCGACAAGATGGATATCTTTATTGTAGACGTTTCGCCATCCAGTGGCTTTATCAATACAAATTCTAGGACATAACTTGAAGACAGTAGAACTATGTACAGAAGATGAGGTAATCAGTCCCTCAACCTAGGAGTAGGTGCGAACAGCACCATAGTCGTGGAGATTCTGAAGCAGAAGAAAGAATCCTGGCGCTTATATAGTAACGTCAGGTGTAGCAGACGAGGGCATATTCACTGGTAGGCGGGATTCCCCAGTGGAAGTAGGTCCTTCCCAAAGAGATGGGTTAGTTGTAGAGGTAGTTGTCGTAGTCGTGAAGGTTATGTACATGTCCTCAGAATTAAGATTCCATATATACCATTTCGTACACAACTTGTCAGACACTGCAACATCATGGAATCTTAATTCTGAGGACATGTACATAACCTTCACGACTACGACAACTACCTCTACAACTAACCCATCTCTTTGGGAAGGACCTACTTCCACTGGGGAATCCCGCCTACCAGTGAATATGCCCTCGTCTGCTACACCTGACGTTACTATATAAGCGCCAGGATTCTTTCTTCTGCTTCAGAATCTCCACGACTATGGTGCTGTTCGCACCTACTCCTAGGTTGAGGGACTGATTACCTCATCTTCTGTACATAGTTCTACTGTCTTCAAGTTATGTCCTAGAATTTGTATTGATAAAGCCACTGGATGGCGAAACGTCTACAATAAAGATATCCAGATGTTGCACATGTGTCAATACCTTCTTCAACCACACGGGCCAAGGCAAACCAGACATCATTCTGGCAAACCGAGCCAGCTCTCTATTTCAACATTACATCTCACCTGGCCCTATTACAGGCTCTGATCACATCCCAGTCATCTTACACATCTCCTCCAACCCTATCCTCATTCCAACCACACCTTCATTCTCCTACAAGAACGCTGACTGGGATGCTTTCAAACAACACATAGACAATATTAACCTCACCTATGTAATAAAGTTGGTAGAATTACCGACAATATGTAAAGTAAAAGGACACAAGTGCAACTAATGTGACATTTATTATGGCAACGTTTCGCTCTCCAGGAGCTTTATCAAGCCATTACAAACAATACATGGACACAGAGGGTATATAAAGGCTCAGAGTGAGGTGAATACTAGTGAGGTACCATTTCGATGTTCATTAGTGGTAGTAGTAGTAGTAGTAGTAGTAGTAGTAGTAGTAGTAGTAGTAGTAGTAGTAGTAGTAGTAGTAGTGACAAAAGTAATACAATATGGTAGAGCAATTAATTCGTACATGAGTAAAATGATATAAAAGCTATTACTTGGGTAACATAAAAATAGGTTGGACAAATATAAACTGGAATGAGGCAGGTTGTTTCAGTGCTCACTCTCTGTGCTTTGTGTAGTATAACAGGAGAGACTATGTGATGGCAGGGTTTACTGTTTTCAGGAGGATTCTTGCTAAGACTTCGGAGATGGTGAAGCTGCCGTTGTTTTGTTCAATTGTATTCGAAACAGCGATCAGTGCTGATTCGAATACAATTAAACAAAACAACGGCAGCTTCACCATCTCCGAAGTCTTAGCAAGAATCCTCCTGAAAACAGTAAACCCTGCCATCACATAGTCTCTCCTGTTATACTACACAAAGCACAGAGAGTGAGCACTGAAACAACCTGCCTCATTCCAGTTTATATTTGTCCAACCTATTTTTATGTTACCCAAGTAATAGCTTTTATATCCTTTTACTCATGTACGAATTAATTGCTCTACCATATTGTATTACTTTTGTCACTACCACTACTACTACTACTACTACTACTACCACCACTAGTGAACATCGAAATGGTACCTCACTAGTATTCACCTCACTCTGAGCCTTTATATACCCTCTGTGTCCATGTATTGTTTGTAATGGCTTGATAAAGCTCCTGGAGAGCGAAACGTTGCCATAATAAATGTCACATTAGTTGCACTTGTGTCCTTTTACTTTACAACCTCACCTATGACTACAACAACAAACCTATCTCTGACATCGATACTCAACTTGATCTCATCCAGGACACCATTACACAAGCCTAATTATCTGCTACCACAACCGCTTCCTCTACAACACACATAGATTTGGTATAAACCTTGGTAATAAATACCGACAAGTTGGTTTAGAAAGACACGTAAGCAAACACTATAACATATTTATTAGAAAACGTTTCGGTCCTGGGACCTTGATCACTTCTAACATACAGCAGGCGTCTACACTATCCCCTGTGGGTTCTGTCCCAAGAAATATGTAGGCGAGACAGGCAGAGATCTTGCAGTCCGCCTGAATGAGCATCGAAATGCCTCTAACAGAGACGATGTAAGGTACGCCTGTGTCCTCCACAGAGACTCCACGGGGCATTTGATGAACTGGAACGAGGCACAACTCGTTCTCACCGAACCAGACCTCAGACGCCGACGGTGCCTAGAAGCCTCACTAATCGCCGTCACCGACACTATAGAACGCAACACTGGAAACTACAAAATTTCAAAAACATTGGCATACATGATACTTAAGCAGCACCAACCCAACAACACAGGAGTCACATGATTTCATCGTCTACCCGTCCTCATCATAGGCAGAGGTTGTTTTGATAAGGACCTGCCTCGCATGGGCCAGTAGGCCTTCTACAGTGTTCCTCCATTCTTATGTTCTTATGACATTCCTCAGGTCACGTGCGTCACATCTCACTCTCCGCCTATATATATAATGTCTTTCTACCTCTGTATGTTAGAAGTGATCAAGGTCCCAGGACCGAAACGTTTTCTAATAAATATGTTATAGTGTTTGCTTACGTGTCTTTCTAAACCAACACATAGATTTAATCAAGTCCGATTAGATCTCACTTACCTTAGAAACAACATTTTACACAGCCTAGACCAAGACCACAACAATCACTGGTCACGACTAATACAACAAGCGGACAGGCAGCGTGTTAAAAACACTAAAGCCTTCTGGAACTTTATCAAAAAAATCAGAGGCACTACTCCCACCAACAAATTCAAACACATCACCCACAACAACACACACATCTCAGACCCACAGGCTGCTACCAACATCTTCAAACACATCTGGGAAAACATCTTCCACCCTCACCCACCTCACCCTAACGTTATTCAACACATTCAGAACATAGAACACTGGAACACTGCACACACACAAGAAACAACACCAGACAGCCACATACATCTAGACACTCTTACGTCCTCCCAAGAACTCGACACTCCTTTCACCAACACAGACATTAAAACTCTCCTCAGACACCTTCCTCCAAAGGCTCCTGGTGCCTCTGGCCTAAACCATATTATCCTGAAACACCTTCCTGACTCTATCATTACTGCCTACACAAACCTCCTCAATGCCTCCCTTGCCTCTGGATACTTCCCTTCCCTCTTCAAAGCTGCTACTGCTATCCTCCTTCCTAAACCCAATAAAGACCACTCTGACCCTAGAAACTATCGCCCTATCAGCCTCCTCGAAACTTTAGGAAAACTCTTTGAAAAACTCATTAATCATCGCCTTCGCAGATACCTGGAACATAATTCTCTACTTTCAGATGGCCAGTTTGGCTTCAGAACACACAGATCCACACAGGATGCCATTAACATCATTCTCAACTACATCCACATAAACACAAAACAAAGAAACAGGACAGCCCTGGTTGCAAAAGACGTTGAAAAAGCTTTTGACACTGTGTGGCACGAGGGGCTCAAGTACAAACTCTGCACTAACTTCAACCTGCCTCTCAATACTCGTAAACTCCTCTGCAACTTCCTAGACGGCCGTACCATGAGAATCAAATTCCAAGGCTGTTACTCTGACTAATTGTAATAAAGTTGGTAGAATTACCGACAATATGAAAAGTAAAAGGACACAAGTGCAACTAATGTGACATTTATTGTGGCAACGTTTCGCTCTCCAGGAGCTTTATCAAGCCAGGAGCTTGATAAAGCTCCTGGAGAGCGAAACGTTGCCACAATAAATGTCACATTAGTTGCACTTGTGTCCTTTTACTTTTCATACTCTGACTACTTCACACTAAATGCTGGAGTACCCCAGGGATCTGTCCTTTCCCCTACCCTCTACATTTTATACACTAACGACATTCCAACACCTGTATACCACAACTCCATCACACTAGCCTATGCAGACGACATTACACAACTTATCACTCATGCCAATATAGATACACTCACACACAAAACACAAAATGAGGTTGACAGGATAGCCATCTGGGAACAAAAATGGAGGATCAAAACCAATGCAGCAAAATCCAGCATTACGTATTTTAACTACAGGAAACGTGATCCTCCATTACCTGTCGAACTCAGAACAGCTGACATCCGCACTTACTTTCCTATCACACAATCTGTCACTGTCCTTGGCGTTAATCTTGACTACCTTCTTCGTTTACACGGACACATTCACTCAAGGCATGCAATAGCTAGTAAGGCCCTTGCGGGCCTCTACAAGCTGAAACATGCCTCTCAACGCACCAAACTACACCTCTACAAATCCCTAATACGTCCTCTGATAACTTACTCTCCTCTAGCCCTCTCTCTTGCAGCAAAAACAAACTTACTTAAACTGCAGCGTGTCCAGAACAAGGCGCTGCGCTGGGTGCTTGATGTCAGATGGGAGGACTTCGCCACAAGCGAGTCTCTCCATGTCCAGTTAGACGTCCCTGCGCTGAATCTGTACTGGAAGAGGCTCAGTGACAGACAGATAGACAAACTTGAGACACGACATGACTACTGGACCTCTCTCCTTGACGAAGACATTCGCAGACCCACAAACCAACACAACCTTTTCTACTCCTTGCATAATCCTGCTCCTAACCCTACTTACAAATAACCTTGGATCCGCTGACAGGTACCTTCTAAGACAGGTACCATTCTCTGACCCACGTTCGCCTTAGCTTTTTTGGGTTAAGACATGACTCAGTTCTGCACTCCTCTCTAGGGGGAATGGTATGGTGATACCGACAAGATGTGGAAAAAGACACTTATGTACAGTTCAGGACATTTATTAAAGGAAACGTTTCGCCACGAGTGGCTTCTTCAGTCCTAATACAGAGAAAACTAAGAAAACACACATATATATAGTGGTGGGAGTCAGGTGAGGTGAAGCGTGGGTAGAGGTGGAAGTAGTAGTAGTAGTAGTAATGGAATTAAGGAGGTGAGGTTAGAGAGGGACCTGTTGGCATCAAGTAACACCAGTTCCCAGGATGGGTAATATCCTCTTGCTTAGTAATTTTGAAATACTGTAACTACCGGATTTCTGCTTTATAGTGTTACTGACAGAAATTAGTGCAGCTTCAATGCATTTTCTCCGTCTTAAGTCGTCTTCTTTAATAACTAGTTTAGCTTCATTGAATTTCATGAGGTGTCCAACATCGTCTCTATGTTGAACACATGCGTTTTTGCGGTCATCATTTCTGCAAGCATTTTTGTGTTCTGCTATCCTGATGTCCAGAGTTCTGGCTGTTTCCCCTACATATACTTTGTCACACCCCCCACATGGTATAGTGTAGATTCCTGCACTTGTGCCAGAATCATGCTTGGGTTTTTGTATCAGTAGTGGCGAAACGTTTCCTTTAATAAATGTCCTCAAAACCTCAAAACTTTAAGGGTGATGGACTGATTACATCGTCTTCAAGTATCTTCTGCTTCTATCAACTTTTCTGTACTCGACTGAAGAAGCCTACTGTGTAGGCGAAACGTTTCAAAATAAAGATACCTAACTGTTGCATATGTGTCTTACCTAACACTCGTCTGTCCCGTCTTCCCCGCTCATCCCATTTGGGATCTTACCTGAACTTTCGTTCGTTCGTTACTTCATTTCCATATTGTTTCATACCATGGAACAATGCTCTTCTCCAGACTGAGGGACTGACCACCTCAAAACTTTAAGGGTGATGGACTGATTACATCGTCTTCAAGTATCTTCTGCTTCTATCAACTTTTCTGTACTCGACTGAAGAAGCCTACTGTGTAGGCGAAACGTTTCGAAATAAAGATACCTAACTGTTGCATATGTGTCTTACCTAACAACCTGTCGGTATTTTATACCATTTTATTGTTCAATCTGTCTGACACTGCATCTTGGTACAGACCTACAATCAACTTCGACAAACCTCTACTAGTGAGAACGGCTGGATTTGAGAGGGACCTGTCCTCCCAACATCTGAGTTCTTACCTCTCCTAGTGACCTACGTCTCACCTCCTGGCGCTATATAAAGCTCCATCCTGTCACTTCATCTCCATATTGTTTCATGCCATGGAACAATGCTCTTCTCCAGACTGGAAATATAAACACAGACTGAGGGACTGACCACCTCAAAACTTTAAGGGTGATGGACTGATTACATCGTCTTCAAGTATCTTCTGCTTCTATCAACCTCTGTTGCATATGTGTCTTACCTAACAATTTCAACCAGAACAATGGCTTCTATAACATAGCTGAACCACTCGCCAAGAAACTTCTTCATCGCAACGTTTCGCCTACACAGTAGGCTTCTTCAGTCGAGTACAGAAAAGTTGATAGAAGCAGAAGATACTTGAAGACGGGAGTTATTTCTTGAGTACCTGGAGTTTACCTGGAGAGAGTAGATGTCGTTTTGATAAGGACCTGCCTCGTATGGGCCAGTAGGCCTTCTGCAGTGTTCCTACATCCTTATGTTCTTATGTTATCCCACATAAGAACATAGAACACTGCAGAAGGTCTACTCACAACTTGTCAAATACCCCTGCCAAGCTACCCAAGACTCTATAACCCCACCCGGTAGATCATCAGATGCAGCATTCTCCACCTGACCTCAACATTCTGAACATGCCTATAAATACTCTCGTACCTTCCAACCCCAGGTAGATCCGTGTGTGACTTGAAAAAGCCCACTGTGTGGGTGAAACGTTTATCAATAAAGGATCACATTATACTGCATTTGTGTTTATATTTCCATTGTGTCGGTATTTTATACCATTTATTTCCATACCCAAGAGTTGCACATGTGTCTAATTTATCAACATGTCGGTTCTCTGAACCATTCATCTACAAGCCTTGAGGATATCTCTCCAAGAGAGAACCCGCAGTAATGGATTTAAATTAGATAAGTTTAGATTTAGAAAGGACATAGGAAAGTATTGGTTTGGAAATAGGGTAGTCGATGAGTGGAACAGTCTACCTAGTTGGGTTATTGAGGCTAGGACTTTGGGTAGTTTCAAATTTAGGTTGGATAAGTACATGAGTGGGAGGGGTTGGATTTGAGTGGGACTTGCACATCGGAGCTTGTTTCTTGGGTGGTATTGAAAATAGGGCTGGTCAAATGTTTGTTAGTGGGATGAATTGTAAAGGACCTGCCTAGTATGGACCAACAGGCCTGCTGCAGTGTTCCTCCTTTCTTATGTTCTTATGTTCTTAAGAACCCTTGAAAAAACCTCATCAGGACCCGGTGACTTATTTTGCTTCAGTCGGTCTATCTGCTTCACAACCATTTCACTAGTTGGTAGGTAAGACACATAGGCAACAGTTAGGTAACTTTATTCCGAAACGTTTCGCCTACACAGTAGGCTTCTTCAGTCGAATACAGAAAGTAGGCAGGAACAGTAGAGATGTGAAGACGATGTAATCAGTCCATCACCCTTGAAGTCGTAGAATTTGAGGCTCAGTCCCTCGGCCTGGAGAAGTTCAGTTCCATAGTCAGGAACTATCTGATAGTTCGTCTTCAAGTATCTTCTGCTTCTATCAACTTTTCTGTACTCGACTGAAGAAGCCTACTGTGTAGGCGAAACGTTTCGAAATAAAGATACCTAACTGTTGCATATGTGTCTTGCCTAACTGTTGCCTATGTGTCTTACCTACCAACCTGTCGGTATTGTATACCATTTTGATGTTCATTTCACTAGTGACTGTGATGTTACATAATTTATCTTCTTCTGGCCCACTATAAAAATTAATTACTGGAATATTATTAGTGTCTTCCTGTGTAAAAAACGAGAGAAAATAATTATTTAAAATCGAGCACATTTCATTCTCTTTGTCAGTAAGAAAGAACATAGATAAGTTATCAATGCGTGGAAGTCTTGGGTAGCTTCGGAAAGGGGTGATTTTGATAAGAACCTGCCTTGTATGAGCGAAAAGGCCTTCTATAGTGTTCCTCAATTCTTATGTTTTTAGATAAATTTGGTTTAGAAAGACACGTAAGCAAACACTATAACATATTTATTAGAAAACGTTTCGGTCCTGGGACCTTGATCACTTCTAACATACAGAGGTGAATCAAGGTCCCAGGACCGAAACGTTTTCTAATAAATATGTTATAGTGTTTGCTTACGTGTCTTTCTAAACCAACTTGTCGGTATTTATTACCAAGGTTTATACCATCTTGTTAGATAAATTTGCACAAGGACAGGCTAAATTAGGTTAGTGTGCTCTCCGGGCTTGATCTCATCTTACCCTCCTGACCTGACCTCACAATTCTCTCCTGACCTGACCGCTGCACTTCCCTATATATAGTACTGTTCTGTGGTACACTTCATCAGTTGTACTTGACAAGAATCACAGTCATGTCTAACAAGAAGCTTATTCGTCTACTGGGTGGGGCTTTCTTTTTGACGTTTGTTATTGTATTCGTGAAGAATCTCGTAGAAAACAGTGGCCAAGGTACAGTTGTAAATTACACGTGCGGGCCCCTAGCGGCAGTGTTGGCTGTCATTACTGCCTATTTTGGAAAGCCTCGGCTCTCCAGATTCCGTGCACCTCACTTTCCCAATGCTCTCCTGGCTGACGTCGACAACTTGGCTGTGCGCTTGCAATTTGTGCAAGACATTGGTCGCGTTCCTCAACAACTGGCGAATCGAGGACCTCAAGCGCTGATGGATCGTGATCCTCAACAGCTGGTGAATCATGTTCATGAAGAGATGCTGGCTCGTGTTCCTCAAGAGGTGGTGGCTATTGTTCCTCATCAGCTGGTTATTGGCCTGCATCTTAGGACTCGCAGACGATGTGCTAGAGGATAATGATGTCTATTCTGGCGAGCTTCAAGCAACGCACCAAACACTGTGGCGGACGTACACTGCCTAATAAGTGTCTCCATTTTATATCTAAAATAAAGCATTTTATATATCAGCTGATTTTTCTTCCCATACACAAATAACCTTCATATGTTTGTATAAATTTAGAAAAAACGACAAGTTGATATGGCACTTGTGTAACATTACCTAAGAAAGGAGGAACAGTACAGCAGGTCTACTGAACCTTACTAGGCGGTGGTTTCTTCAGTACAATACAGAGAACTCATCTTCCACCTATCTCTATCGGTTTTCAAAACCATTCATCACATAATAGAATTGCTCCCATTACCTCTCATGATGTCGTCCAGACGGCTGACAATATCCTTCATCCCAGCCTCAGGAAAACACCCTCTATCCATAAACTTAATCCGACTGTCCCCAACTAAAACAATGTTCTTACCTCGACTGGCGGTGTTCATGACATTCTCGACGGTCTTAGTAGAGATGGTCTTCACTGGCTGGCTTCACTGTGTTGTTAGCAATTGTCTTTGTTGGAAGATCATGGATGGTCGACTAACATTCCTCTCCATTTGCCTTCTTGATCCTCAACTTCGTTCCATGCTGTCCGGCCACTGCCCAGGTTCCCTTCTTAACCTGAGGGCTCACAACAGGAGGACTATGGAACACTAACGTACAACTCCACCTTCTATAATATATAAGGGGAAAAGCACATTGTTAGCTCGATCGCTAGTGCACTCATCTCACACACTGAGGTCCGGGGATCGATTCCCCGGTACGGCTGGGAAACATCAGGACGTGTTTCAATAAGACACCTGCTGTCCCTGTTCACCCATCAGTAAAATAGGTAGCTGGGTGTTAATCGACTGGTGTGGGTCTCATCTTGGAACAAAACTGACTTAATTTGCCCGAAATGCTCTGCATATCAAGCGGCTTTCTATATAGTAGTATGTCAGCTAGAACTGTATGTCTTGTACATGTACTTGTAGAAATAAAAAATGTCATTATTATTACTTAACTCGTCCGTAATGTCTACTGTAATTCCTAGTGTTTAGTAATGTCTTTTTAAACAGCTTTCAATCCTGTGGTCCAAATAACTGGAGAACATTAATTAACTTGATTAAACTACTAATTATGATTGTAAAAATTATAGTATTATTAGATAATATTAGTGACAATAATACCCAGAATGACAAGTTAGCCATAGATATATTTACAATTATATTTTGTAAAGGGAGATAGGAATAGATTTACATAGAAAAACCATACACCTCCACTTATCGATCATGGACATAGCAACAATTGGTTTAGAAATACAAGCGAGCAAACACTAGAAAAGGTACTGGTACCTTGATCACTTCTAAACACGCAGAGTTTATATAAGAGGAGAGTGAGGGATGAGTTACACATGGCGACCTGAAGAATGCCATATATCTGGTACCAAGCTTTATACCACAGCAATAATTCCTCACAAATAAATTTTGACTGTATCAATATTTTTTAAAGTTGGATCGCCATCTCTAACAAATGTATAATCTTCTCCCATATAATTGATTAATGTGTAATTATTACGCTTCATGTAATTCACGAACTCTTGGTCAAGCATCTCATAGTTAACTACTTCGATTACGATCACTCGGATGTTCAAGGCTTCCCAGGGAAAGTATTTAAGAACACTCTTCTCGGATCCTTGGATATCTAGAGACAGGAGGTCGACTACAGACACGTTTAGGGCTAGGAGATAGGAAGACAGAGGAAAGCACTGAATCACAGAATAGGACGTCTCGGAAAGCTTCTGTAGGCCCTCGTATAGACGAGAGTCGAGCGAGACTCCTAGGATGAAAGACGACCCTTGATGCTGAAACAGCACTCTGGAGAAATCATTCTCTCGAATTTTCCTCCGGGAGAGTGAAACTATCACTTCCTTTTTAGGATATGCCTTAAGAGATAAACAGGTATGTGAAGTCCAGGCTTTACGTTGTTTTGCAGCCAGCATTTGATAGTTCTCAGGACTAGGCTCCACCAGAAGCCCGGTCCATCCTAGATGTTGTTCCAGCCAGAGGGTGTTGGAAAGCATCTCTCCGTCCAGCGCCCCAGCTTCGATGAAAAATCCTCCCCTTTGGGAGCCAAACAGCGTTTTAATTTGCTTGTGGATACTGCCCCAGCTGCCGTAATGCTTGGCTTTGATGTAGAAAGGATCAGTGGATAGATTGTAAGGCTTGGTGGATGGAGGGGTCAGGAAATGATTGCGTAAGATAGAGATGACTCCAGGGTCGTCAGCAGCCACCGGTCCAAGTAGCCGGGCTTCAACTACATCTTGTTCCTTTTGCGACCACAGCTCCATAATAATATTCTGTTGATGAGAAATCAATGTATATATATATATATATATATATATATATATATATATATATATATATATATATATATATATATATATATAAAATATATATATATATATATATATATATATATATATATATATATATATATATATATATATATATATATATATATATATATATATATATATATATATATATATATATATATATATATATATATATATATATATATATATATATATATATATATATATATATATATATATAATATTTATTTAGTAATTTATACAGGAGAAGGGGTTACTAGCCCCTTGCTCCCGGCATTTTAGTCGCCTCTTACAACACGCATGGCTTGCAGAGGAAGAATTATGTTTCACTTCCCCATGGAGATAAGAGGAAATAAACAAGAACAAGAACTAGTAAGAAAATAGAAGAAAACCCAGAGTGGCGTGCATATATATGCTTGTACATTTATGTGTAGTGTGACCTAAGTGTAAGTAGAAGTAGCAAGACGTACCTGAAATCTTGCATGCTTATGAGAAAAAAAAAGACACCAGCAATCCTACCATCATGTAAAACAATTACAGGCTTTCGTTGTACACCCACTTGGCAGGACGGTAGTACCTCCCTGGGTGGTTGCTGTTTACCAACCTACTACCTAATTATATATATATATATATATATATATATATATATATATATATATATATATATATATATATATATATATATATATATATATATATATATATATATATATATATGCAATAAGATCACAGTTCCTTGATAATGTGAGAAGTCACTGACGAATACAAACACACACACACACACACACACACACAGGAGCTGAGTCTCGACCCCTGCAACCATAATTAGGTGAGTATACACACACACACATAGGTCTTCGTTGTTATACCATACCTGGCTGGAGTATAAGGCCCACATCAACATTACAAATATTAACAGGAAAATACGACAACGCATTTTCCTCATAGTGAAACTCTTCATCGTTTCTTGTTAAATATTTTTCTTCTTCGCTTACTTTTTTCGGTGCTTCCTTTCGACTCGTCCCTCTGCAAATTTAAACAGTTTTCCTTGTAATAATAATAATTATTTTTTTTATCTTTCCTTCATCACTTAGTACTCACTAATATTTAATCAAACATACACTCAGCAACAGTAACTGTATTTCCTGGTATTGAAATACGAGTTTTAAGGTGGTTTTTCTGGAGCTTTGAGATGTTTGTTACCTCGCATCAACATCTCACGAGTCTCAGTATTTTTCCTCGTTACTTCCTCTAACTCTTTCCTTAATTATCTTTCCTGGTGTACGTCGCATTTATTCCTCGTTTGTATCGAAACTTTGGTCAATTAATGGAAATAAATATTATTGCTTGATTTTCTTAGGTTTGCTTAGGATACCTTCTGTATAATTTGTGAAACCATTGTAAAAGTTGAACTTTGTCCACGAGGCTTAAATGAAAACTGACCAGTGCTGGACTGTTATCATCTGTGAGGCAGCGGTGTCTGCTGCTGTGCTTGCTACTACAATGATCTCTCCTATTGTGCTGGCTGCTACAATGATCTCTGCTGCTGTGTTTGCTGCTACAATGATCTCTGCTGCTGTGCTCGCTGCTACAATGATCTCTCCTATTGTGCTGGCTGCTACAATGATCTCTGATGCTGTGCTTGCTGCTACAATGATCTCTCCTATTGTGCTGGCTGCTACAATGATCTCTGCTGCTGTGCTGGCTGCTACAATGATCTCTGCTGCTGTGCTGGCTGCTACAATGATCTCTGATGCTGTGCTTGCTGCTACAATGATCTCTCCTATTGTGCTGGCTGCTACAATGATCTCTGCTGCTGTGCTGGCTGCTACAATGATCTCTGCTGCTGTGCTGGCTGCTACAATGATATCTGCTGCTGTGCTGGCTGCTACAATGATCTCTGCTGCTGTGCTTGCTGCTACAATGATCTCTGCTGCTGTGCTGGCTGCTACAATGATATCTGCTGCTGTGCTTGCTGCTACAATGTTATCTGCTGCTGTGCTTGCTGCTACAATGATCTCTGCTGCTGTGCTGGCTGCTACAATGATATCTGCTGCTGTGCTGGCTGCTACAATGATTACTGCTGCTGTGCTGGCTGCTACAATGATCTCTGCTGCTGTGCTTGCTGCTACAATGATTACTGCCGCTGTGCTGGCTGCTACAACGATATCTGCTGCTGTGCTTGCTGCTACAATGATTACTGCTGCTGTGCTGGCTGCTACAATGATTACTGCTGCTGTGCTGGCTGCTACAATGATCTCTGCTGCTGTGCTGGCTGCTACAATGATCTCTGCTGCTGTGCTTGCTGCTACAATGATCTCTGCTGCTGTGCTGGCTGCTACAATGATCTCTGCTGCTGTGCTTGCTGCTGCAATAGTCACTACTGCTGTGCTTGCTGCTACAATGATCTCTGCTGCTGTGCTGGCTGCTACAATGATCTCTGCTGCTGTGCTTGCTGCTACAATAGTCACTACTGTTGTAGTCGTTGCTACAATAGTCACTACTGCTGTAGTCGCTGCTACAATAGTCACTACTGCTGTAGTCGCTGCTACAATAGTCACTATTGCTGTAGTCGCTGCTACAATAGTCACTACTGCTGTAGTCGCTGCTACAATAGTCACTACTGCTGTAGTCGCTGCTACAATAGTCACTACTGCTGTAGTCGCTGCTACAATAGTCACTACTGCTGTAGTCGCTGCTACAATGATCACTACTGCTGTGCTTGCTGCTGCAATAGTCACTACTGCTGTAGTCGCTGCTACAATAGTCACTGCTGCTGTGCTCGCTGCTATGAGTCACTGCTGCTCTGGTCTGTTACAATGATCACTGCTGTTGTGCTTGCTGCTACAATGGTCGCCACTGCTGTGGTCACTGCTACAATGGACACTGCTGCTTTTTCCCCTCACAGTCACCCAAGGAAACCATCTCATTAAATATCCTAATACTTCACTTCATCCACTGTAGTCGATATTTATCCTCTGTAATGGATCGAAAAAGGGCCACTGATTGATGAACAGGGGGCAGTCAGGCAATTAATTATTTTATTTTTTTGTTTACCGTCCAATTTCCTCCAGTTTCGGTGCACAAGACAAAGTGTTTTCACTCTTTCTTGAAAATATTTATCAAAAATATACCTCAAACAACAACTGAGAAAAGACTGAAAAAGGACTGATTTGCTGAAAATGCCCTTTGGCACGGTGGTAGGCGTATATGGGACGACGTAAGGTTGTTTGGACACTTGGTGCCAAGAGAACAATGCTTATACGAATTTGTAATTATTACCTTTCCTCTAAATAACTTATCTTTATTTCACAAAAAAAATAAAGTTTGTTAGTTCTTGGAATGTTGCAGAAAATCTGCCCTTTACTCCCACATAACTCCCAAAGTATTTGGAATATTTCCAAAACTGGCTCTAAGGAAATTAGAGAAATCATTATTCTACAATTTCCGTGAATATTATTCCATTTAATTAAGTAATAAAGGGAGAAATAGGTACATTAGGTGAATAAGTTACTTCCGACATATTGGCCTAGAACGCCGGCTGGCCCACCGTCTCAAAAAAAAAAAAAAAAAAAAAAACGCGAAAATCGCGTTTGTTTAGGTGTATTTCTTAGTAAACTAATGTTCTAGTGCAGTTATCCTCTTCAAAACACCGTTTTCTCTTACTCAAAGACATGGAGAAGAGTAACTCATTTATATCGAAATATTTCCGATGGTCTCTCGCCATATTATGGCCTATTTTATTCAGTCTAGAGTATATAACATGTTTGTATGTTATTTATAGTGTTTATTATATCATATTAGATCAATTCTGAAAGATAAATAAGCCGCAGAGTTGATATATAAGTTGATATAAGCGTAATAATGAAGTGATTTCTCATGGCACTCTCTGGAGCGGGAATATGGCCGAGGGTTCCAAGATGGTTTCTGATTGGCTGGCACTCTACGGATAAGCTCCGCCTACTTTTAAATGATACCAAATAGTCAATTATATTAGAAAGAATAATGCAAGAAAAAGCTATAAAAAACAAGGAAAAAATTCCGAAAAATATATGGGCTGTGAGCAGACGTGCTACCCATATCGCCATCACCATACCTGATATAAATGACTATAATTTCTTGTAGAAACATCGTAGAACATTCATTCTGGTACCATTGTGTTGCCAAAGAGTTAAGCTATTTTTCGGTATATATCTCAATTTCCATAATTTTTCGATTTTTTTGAGCGCGCGGAAAATTGTCCTACCCTTAGCTTCTCCATTAGTAAACATACTCACGTGTCTTGTTAATCAGATATGTCCTAGTGTTTACTCACATGTCTCTCTGAGCCATTTGGAAACAGCATTCTGAGATGTATCTTGAGTGATATACTTGAACCAGTCAGCAGATGTAGTCTAAGTTTGCAGTAAAGCAGTTGAAGAATCTTAGAATTATTTTTCATTAAATGCATCACACAATTGACGAGTGCGAGGCTAAAGGAGTAAAAGGTCAGGGGAAACATTACCAAAAAAAAAGAAGGAAAAAACGTGATGACTAAATGACGCATGAATTCAATAACATAAAAAAATCAATAATAATAATATTAATTAATAATAATAATAATAATGAACAACGATAATAATAATAATAATAATAATAATAATAGTAATAATAATAATAATAATAATAATAATAATAATAATGCCTCACTACTGCTTGTAAATCCATTCATAGATATTCTTAAACTTACCATAATTTCTCTGACTCAGACCGAGACATTTTTAAGGTTTAAAAAAAATGCATATACATGAAATATAAAGTAGGTATATTTTCTTTAATACAAACAATTAAGGCCTAAAATGTACCAATTTCTCAATTAAGGACTACAAAATGAAAAAGAACAAAACGCAAAAAGTATGGAATTACTCTTTGGAGAACCAGTCATATTTTTGACTAGAATGAACCTTACCTAGAGTATACCTGGAGGATGTTCCGGGGGGTCAGTGCCCCCGCGCCCTGGCCCATCATCTTCCTTAGTAATGGTTTGTTATTTTTTATTTTGTCATAAAATTCGCTGCTTAAATCAATGTTTATTCTGCAGTACATTAGCCATTTTAGTGTAGATTCAGTCACTGTACCTCTCTCCAGAGAAGATGAAATTTGTTTTTCTTTAATTTTTATTGTTGCGATCTTTTTGTTCTGAGAAAATGACAAACTAACCTGGAATTCAGGACAGAACTTTGATACCAGGGCAATCCCGGTCAAAACGGGTAGTATGGGAAACCCTGATACTGTGTATTGTTAATTAAGTTATTTACTGCTGGAGACCGAGCAGCAGAGTTCAATACGGCGTCATTTGTAGTGGCCCTGTATACCACCAACAACAACAACAACAGAAGTATCTGTCAGTAGAAATAAAAACATATTATCAACTTCGTGAAGTTGATAAACGAACATATAATGCATAGTGTAGGAGATAATTCCTCAGACACACAAGAAAGACTGTATAAAATGCTTGAGAAACTGCAGACTCTAGCTCGAGATATTCCACCGTAAGTTTCGAATTAAGTGATATAATTTAGGATTATTTAGGGAATCTACATATTACTTTGCTGACAATTTTATGTGTACATAGTGTTTCAGTAATCATATGTATGTTATAGACAAATATTGTTGGTAAATCATTCAGGACCTAATGAGGTACCAAAGATTCAGACTTCGAGTCAGTATAACGTAAGATTTGTTAAGTAAGTTTATTCAGGTATACATAAATACATTTACATTGATTATCATACATAACAGCATATGTGTAGAGAAATTATAATAGCCCCAAAAAGCCAGACTTATTTTGGATTTTTAACTCTGGAAGGGTTAGCTACCCAGGATAACCAAAGAAAATCAGTGTGTCATCAAGGACTGTTTGTCTTATTTCCATTGTGGTCCTTCAGTCTTGCCCCCCAGGATGCTACCCACACCAGTCAACTAAGACCTAGGTACGACTGATTGCTAGCTGAACAGGGACAGCAGGTATAAGGAAACATGCCCAACGTTTCCACCTGGCCGGTGATTGAACCATGGACACTCAGTCTGATTTAAAAAAATACAGTCATTTTTTATTTCAGGTCCTGGTCCAGTTCATTGATAATTTATTCCTTATTATGCCCAATAATATTTATCCATGAGATTATTTTCAAAACCAGTTTGGATGTGCTCTTCAAATATGTAAACAGCAGAAATTTTGGTTGCGTGTCTTATTTTTACTTTCCAAAGAAATGCCAAATAGCATTTTTGATGGTATTCATGAAAAAAACTGCTACTCACAAGGTCCCATTAACAAATATTTGAATAAATGCACTGCAGTTGCACTAAAACTAACAATCTATTCAGTGTTTCTTCAAATAGTGCATATTACATATACAGTGGACCCCCGAGTTTCGGCAGCCTCGACTTTCGTGAAATTCGACCTTCGGCGAGTTTTTTTGGAAAAATTTGGCCTCAAGTTTCGTGAAAAAACTCGTGTTTCAGCGACTGTCCAGTACCCGTCCACCCATCACTGTGCACACAAAGCCAGTCTCCCACGCTATTCACGCTCAGTGTGCCATTGTTTACTAACACGTGACCATCACCCCGCGGGTTCATACAATACATTTCATAATAATCCATTGTTTTTTGTGCTTGCAACTGCTAAATAAGTCATCATGGACCCAAGGAAAGCTAGTGCAAGCCCTTTGGTAAATAAAGTGAGTGACGGGGATGTGGAAGAGTTGGTGGAGGACCACAGGAAAGAGCTAACCACTGACAAACTGCAAGAGCTTCAACTGGAACAGCATCAGACCACAGCCGAGGAACTTGCTTCAGAGGAGGAGGAAGAGGGAGTGGATGAGGTGCCTTCTTCAGTGATTAAGGACATGTGTGGAATGTGGAATGAGTTGCAAAGTTTTGTTGAAAAGTATCACCCTGACCAAGCTGAAACAAGCCGTATCTACAACGTGTACAATGACAGTGTTGTGTCCTACTTCAGGGAAATCTTAAAGAAATGCCAGAAAAAGACCTCTCTGGATAGATATTTTGTGTGCCAGGGGTCCAGTGACTCAAGTTGTTCCCAGTGGCATTAAAAGAAGAAGGGAAGTAACCCCAGATAAGGACTTGCTACCTAAAGTCCTAATGGAAGGAGATTCTCCTTCCAAACAATAGTGTACACCTTCCTCCTGTCACCTCCTCCCATCCTCCATTCACCCAAAAGTCTTCAGTAAAGGTAAGTGTAATGTTATTATTAATTATTTTAAATGCATGTACTTGATTTCTGATTGTTTTCATTATGTAAATCTTTATTTAATTTGAATATTTTTGGGTGTCTGGAACGGATTAATTTTATTTCCATTATTTCTTATGGGGAAAATGGTTTCGAGTTTCATGAATTTCGACCTTCGGCGGGCTCTCTGGAACGGATTAATCACGAAACTCGGGGGTCCACTGTATATGTATATTACAGTATGTATAATCTGTCTAGTTTTGTTGTAAGAAAATGTTTTGTTTGTCAAGGTGAGATATTTACCAAAATTTATACAATTTAATATTTCCAGAAAATTCCAGCAACGACTCCCATATGATCTCCTTTCTTCTCTGGCCCATGTGCTGCTTAATAATACTGTGTTTGAAATTGTGCAAGAGCTAGCAGAGCTTCAGCACATGACAGAGAAGAGCTTACACCAACAACGTTCTCAAATGATTAATAAACACAAAGGTGCGTAATGTAGATGTGTCAGTGCTCTTTTATTAAAAATTTTCATGGTTTGAACTAGGGTTGCAGTAGGACACATATAACACAATGTGAGGGAAAAGTTCAATAGATAGGTGTAGCGAGGGAGTATATAGTAACAATAGTTTCATTGCCGGTTACTTGTTGAGGTAGGGTCAGTCTAGCTCCCGCTATCCCTTTCCCTCCCTCTTCCCCCCCCTCCCCCGAAAGGTGACGTGTGGGGCTCCGGTCAAACAGTAAATCACTCGACTCACAGCTCCCAATACTACTGTAAGTACACACCTGATCATATTTTAGTGGACTTATTGGTTGAAAGCTTCACTTTTGACCAATAATTAACTTAGTCCTTTCAGTCTTGATAGGTTAAAATGTTTTAATAATCACCACATCTTTTAGGTATTGTACTTATCATGGAGAGTGATTTCTTAAGCAGTGGGTAATCTGTCTCTCTTTACAGCTTGAAAGGACAGAGAGGGTAGAAATTGAAGGAGATGGACTAACGTTCTGAGGCGTCCCAATTTCTGATCCACTTACCTGTTTGTGTATGCAAGTAGCAGGATATAACCCCTCATCATTGCAGTGGAAAAAAACCTGCTTTCCTGTCATCTGGACGGATTATTGACGGCTAGAAAATCTGTGAAGAACGAGCCTGTGGGTTGTCATCAACACCTGCAACCCCCCCCCATCATCGGCAACGGCTACGATTTCAACAACACGCACTGTCACCAACACCAGACACCCAAGTTATATATATATATATATTAGCGTTGAATTCAGATATCATTTATATTTTTCATTTTTCATTTTCTTTAAGGTAGGATTAATATTTCATATTTAAGTGTTTTATATTTTATATTTTCTAAATAATAAAGTGTTTGTTTGTTTTTGTTCTTTTTCTATTCATTAATTTTCCTGAGGAGGAGCCAGCCTCGGTAATACTGTCTGAAGTTGTTACAGGGCTGAGTAAGCCTTCACAAGTGACGACTTTGCCAGGATCAACTTGACTGAATCAAGATTCAACTCCATCTCAAATCTACCATTGGAACTTCAACGCCGCATACCACCGACAGTTACCACCAGCCATGAGTAATCATTCTCTATGGTAGGACTACAGTACAGGTATTTAAAAGATTTGGTGATTGTTATAGTCTCAATTTATTGTAAGTCAAGTCAGGCAGGATATAATATTTAATTCTGCCATCTTTTTGTTCGAGCTTGAAACACTTTGGAGGATTAGATTCTAGGGACCCGAGATTTTCCAGTGACAATTTGTTTCATTGAGCTCTTTATTTTATCAAGGGAACTGTCGTAAGACACTCTTGGTTTGTTGGTGAGAAGATTGGATGGTCAAGTGACCCCATTCTACTTACTGTTTGCTCGGAGCCGGCATAGAACCCTTCGTTTTCACTAATACATATTGTTTAATTGAAGCAGGGATCGAGCCCTCTGGTTTATTTACAGTTTGAGCGGAGCAGGAACTGAACCCTCCGTTTTCTCTAATACCCGTTTCATTTCCCCTGATAGTTTAAGTTATTCTTGCAAGTATGGAGGAATACCAGTTTTGGATGAACGCTGGAAGTAAGTTAGGAATAACAGGGAAAAATTTAGAATCTTTCATTAGTGCTAAGATCCAGGAAAGACTTGAAAGAGAGAGAATTGAGAGAGAAGAAAGACAGAAAGGGAAAGAGAAGAAGAAAAGGAGAGAGAGAGAATCGAAAGAGAAGAGATAAAGGAGAGAGAGAGAATTGAGAGAGAAATCCAAGAAAGACAGAAAGAGAGAGAGAAGACAAAAAGGAGCGTGATAGACTTGATCGTGAGGAGAGAGCTAGAGTACGTGAAGAACAAGTTAAATTAAGAGAACTTGAGGAAAGAGCAAAGGATAGAGAACGTGAGGAAAAAGCTAGAGAACGTGAGGAAAAAGCTAGAGAACGTGAGGAAAAAGCTAGAGAACTCGAGTTAATAGAGAGAAAAGGATCGCGAGCTCGAAAAAGCTCGCCTTGAATTAGAGAATAAAAAGTTAACTCTTACACAACAACAATTAGAGGAAGGAATAATTGAACATCATGCAGCTAGTGCACATATTCCAACACCTAATTTACCTCCCTTCACAGAGGGTGAAGACATTACTTCATACATTATCAGGTTTGAAAATACTGCTACCCTCTGTGAATGGCCTGCTGATACCTGGGCTACCAGGTTAGGAATGTTATTTTCTGGTACAGCCTTGAATATCTATGCAACTTTGTTGCAGGATATCATATGTAATTATAACCTACTGAAGAAGGCAATCCTTAAAGCATATCAAAAAACCACAAATTCTTACAGGAAAGATTTCAGGTATGCCACCTTACAGCCTGGCCAAAACTTTCAGCAGTTACAAGTAACACTCTTTCGTTTGTTCGACTTTTGGTTAGAGAGTTCAGGAATTGATCACAGTTATGAATCTCTTAAGAGACTTCATGGTTGCTGACCAGTTCCTGACAGCTCTTCCTCACCAGATATGAACATTCATCAGAGAACGTAACCTGATTAAAGCTGAGGAAGTTGCTGAGGCTGCTGACCTGTATGCTGAGGCTCACAATTCCTATAAGGACCTAAAGGGATCAAACCCTAAGGGCAAGGGCTCATCAGACCTTAAGAAATCAAAACCTCTAGTGGAAAGTAAAATGACTTCTTTTGTTCCTGTTTGTCATTTGTGTGGTGTTAAGGGACATAAACGTCCAGCTTGTCCTTCTAAGAAGGTCCAAAAAGTTGGAAGATGTTTTAAAGACTGTAATGACCAAGCACCCTTCTGTTCAGGAACAGTTAATGGACTTTATGTATCTACCATTTTACGAGACACTGGATGCACATGTATAGTAATTTCTGATAAGCTGTTCCCTAACCTTAAAGAAACTCATTCCTCTGCTATACTTTCAGACTACTTGGGCCGTACGGACACTTTTCCTACCATCCGTTGTTATATTAGGTCTAAATGGTTCACAGGTTGGTCTGAAGCTGTACTAGCTCCCATCACTTCTTGCTCCGTACTAATAGGTAATGTAAAAGGTGCCATTCTTCCTTCTGAGGTTGACCTTTCATCACCAAAGATGGGCGTAAGTGTTTCAGATCCTCTTCCTGTAGAGTCAGAGAAGCCCCTCGAAAGTTCAGATGAGACAATGTCTTGCGAGATTCATGTGGGATTAAAAACCAGTGATGCTACTCTCGAAAGCGATGTGGTAGGATCACTGGTTCACTTGTTAGATGAAAGTGAAGATATCACCTCCGATACCATAAATGTCTTGACTAGGGCTCAGACCAAAGCCCAGGCTTTTCCTACTGTCCATCCTTTGATTTTCCCTGACTTTAAGCCTTTAGATATATCGAAGGACTCCTTTGTCAATTTACAACGTAATTGCCCTTCTCTTCAGAATTGCCATAATGCCGCTAAACAAAATCAAGTTATCCAAAGGAAAAACTTTTCATGTAAATTTGAATATATAAAAGGTATCTTGTACAAGTCAGTATTCAAATTAAATTCAGATGAGATAGACTATTCCATCTTAGTTGTTCCAAGTCAATGCAGAGAGACTGTTCTTAAAATGGCTCATGACCTGCCAGTGGCCGGACATTTCTCGCATCGTAAAACCTTAAATAAAATTAGGGAAACCTATTTTGGGCCAAAAATGTCCTCAGATGTCACTACCTATTGTAGATCGTGTAAAGTTTGCCAACTGTCATCCTCCCGAGGTACCAGGCGAGTACCTATGGTCAAAATGCCAATGTTTACGGTACCGTTTGAAAGAGTAGCTATTGACATCGTTGGTCCTTTATCTCCACTTTCATCTGGGGGACATAGATATATATTAACATTAGTTGATTATGCTTCGAGTTTCCCTGAAGCCATTCCCTTAAAGACCATAACTACTACAGAGGTGGCTGAAGTCCTTTTGTCCATCTTCTCCAGAGTGGGCATCCCTAGAGAAATTTTGTCTGACCGTGGGACACAATTCACATCTGACTTAATGCAACATCTATACCAACTTCTGGGAGTGAAGCCTCTCCACCACACCCTATCATCCCAGCTGTAATGGGAGGATTGAGCGCCAGCATTCGATTCTCAAGTCCATTTTAAGGAAACTTTGCTCCCTTAAACCTAAGGAGTGGCATCGTTACCTACCCTGTGCTTTGTTTGCCATGAGGGAAGTTCCCAGTGACTCTTTGGGGTTTTCACCTTTTGAACTTCTCTATGGTAGACAGGCCAGAGGCCCATTCTCCATCCTTCATGACTTATGGACTAATGAGGACGTAAAGGCTGAGGTTCAATCTTCTTACCAGTTTCTCCTTGACCTTAGATCCAAACTTGAGGAGACCTCTGACACAGTTTCGAAAAACTTAAGCTTGTCAATGGACCAGTACAAAACCTATTTTGATTCCAAAAGTCAGAAGAGAAGTTTTAAAGTAGGAGATGAAGTTCTGGTACTTTTGCCTATCAAGTCAAATAAATTATTAGTAGCATGGAAAGGTCCATATAAAGTATTAAAAATTTGTGGAAAAGTTGACTACCTCATAGAAGTCAAGGGGAAACCTAAGCTTTATCATATCAACATCCTTAAGAAATATTACCAAAGAAATTCGGTTAACTGCCTTAATAACTTTGACTTAGTTTTTCCACACGAACTTCATAAAACAACTGAAGAATGTAAGGTGTGCGTAATTGACACCTCAAATTTAGACTATGATGAAGAACTACATGACTTGGTGACTCTTGACCACTCGGGCGCAACCAACATTAATATTAATGAATCTTTGGATGACCATAAGAGACATGAACCTGGGGTTACTTCCCTTCTTTTTTTAATGCCACTAGGGCCAGCTTCAGAGTCACTGGACTTCTTTCGCACAAGATATCTGTCCATAGTGGCCTGTACCTCTCGTTCCTTTATGACTTGCCTAAAGTGTTTCACAACATTGTCAGTGTAATAATCACCAGCACGGCTTGCAATAGCTGTGTGAGGGTGATTTTCATCCATGAAGGTTTGCACTTCAAGCCACTTAGCACAGATTTCCTTTATCTTTGTAGTAGGCAACTTCTTCAATTTCTCTCTCCCCTCCTCTGAACCAGTTTCCCCAGGTCTGGCCTCTTGCTCTTGAAGTTGATCTATCAGCTCATCAGTGGTTAGTTCTTCATTGTCCTCCTCCACCAACTCTTCCACATCCTCCCCACTAACCTCCAACCCCAAGGACTTTCCCAATGCCACAATGGATTCCTCAACTGGCACAGGATTCTCAGGGTTAGCCTCAAACCCTTCAAAATCCCTTTTGTCTACACATTCTGGCCACAGTTTCTTCCAAGCAGAGTTCAAGGTCCTCTTAGTCACTTCCTCCCAAGCCTTACCTATAAGGTTTACACAATTGAGGATATTAAAGTGATCTCTCCAAAACTCTCTTAGAGTCAGTTGAGTTTCTGAGGTCATTACAAAGCACCTTTCAAACAGAGCTTTTGTGTACAGTTTCTTGAAGTTGGAAATAACCTGCTGGTCCATGGGCTGCAGGAGAGGCGTGGTATTAGGAGGCAAAAACTTCACCTTAATGAAGCTCATGTCCCCATAAAGTCGCTCTGCCACGTCTGTAGGATGACCAGGGGCATTGTCTAACACCAGGAGGCACTTAAGTTCTAATTTCTTTTCAGTTAGGTATTTTTTCACATTGGGGGCAAATGCATGGTGTAACCAGTTATAGAAAAATTCCCTAGTGACCCATGCCTTACTGTTTGCCCTCCACAGCACACACAAATTATCCTTGAGGACATTCTTTTGCCTGAACGCTCTGGGAGTTTCAGAGTGATACACTAATAAAGGCTTCACTTTGCAATCACCAGTAGCATTGGCACACATCAACAAAGTAAGCCTGTCTTTCATAGGCTTATGTCCTGGGAGTGCCTTTTCCTCCTGAGTAATGTAGGTCCTGCTTGGCATTTTCTTCCAGAACAGGCCTGTTTCATCACAATTAAACACTTGTTCAGGTTTCAGTCCTTCAGTTTCTATGTACTCCTTGAATTCCTGCACATATTTTTCAGCCGCTTTGTGGTCCGAACTGGCAGCCTCACCATGCCTTATCACACTATGGATGCCACTACGCTTCTTAAATCTCTCAAACCAACCTTTGCTGGCCTTAAATTCACTCACATCATCACTAGTTGCAGGCATTTTTTTAATTAAATCCTCATGCAACTTCCTAGCCTTTTCACATATGATCGCTTGAGAGATGCTATCTCCTGCTAGCTGTTTTTCATTTATCCACACCAATAAGAGTCTCTCAACATCTTCCATCACTTGCGATCTTTGTTTCGAAAACACAGTTGAACCTTTGGCAAGAACAGCTTCCTTGATTGTCTTTCTGGTGCCCACAATAGTAGCGATGGTTGATTGGGGTTTCTTGTACAGCTTGACTAGGTCGGCTATACGCACTCCACTTTCATACTTATCAATTATCTCTTTCTTCATTTCTATAGTAATTCTTACCCTTTGAGGTGTAGGGTTGGCACTAGAACCTTTCTTGGGGCCCATGGTCACTTATTTTCCAGAAACAGCACCGAAAATACTGTAATAATACGAAATATTCCGAGTGTATGCTTGGATGTTACCGCGGAGGCTGGCTGGTAAACAATGGGACGGGCGGCACATGTGAGGCTGGCTGAGGGCACATTGGACGCGTCTCGGACGAAAATCGGTGAGCGGGTTTTTAATCGGTATGCGCGGCAAAAATTTTGCGATAAAAGTAATCGGTATGCGGAAAAATCGCTATGTGATGCCATCGTTATGCGGGGGTCCACTGTACTTCAATGTGTGAGTAACTTTTCAGACGTCTTTACTGATATTCCAGGTGTTACCTCCATGGTAGTCCATAAGATTGACTTAGTGACGGACAATCCTATCAAACGAAAATTATACCCAGTTCCAGTTCACCTTAGGGATGCATTTGACCGAGAGGTAGACAAATTATTAAAACTAAAGATCATTGAACCTTCAGTATCTGCATATTGCTCACCAGTAGTCAGGGTTAAGAAGGGGGATAATTCATATAGACTTGCTATTGACTTCAGAGGCCTTAATGCTATCACTCGGTGGGATGCTGAGCCTATGCCCTTAATAGATAGCGATCTACACAAATTTTATGACTCTTCCTTCTTTTCAGAGATTGATATTGCGCAGGCATATCATCAAGTAATGTTAGATCCTTCTTCTAAGCAGTACACCGCTTTTCCTACACACCAAGGACTGATGCAGTATAGAACTATGCCCTTCGGTTTGGTAACTGCCTGTGCTACCTACATGAGACTGATGAGAAAGGTCTTGGGTAATATGCCAAATGTTTCAGTTTATTTTGATAACATTTACGTAATGACATCCACGTGGGGCGAGCATATCCAAACATTAACATCAGTTTTACATAGGTTACGCTCACATGGCCTCACTGCCAAGCTGAAGAAATGGGTATAACAAGATTAGATATCTTGGACTGATACTTTCTAATAACTCTGCAGCCTCTCCCCAGTAAGATCAAAGCTTTATTAGAATTTAAATTCCCCAAAACCAAGAAGCTCATGCGTAGCTTTCTTGGTTCTGTAAATTTTTATGCACGGTTTATCCCGAACCTTACTGATCTTACAGGCATCTTATCCGACTTCCTTAAAAAGTCTGTGAAGGAACCTCTTGAACTTTCCGACGTAGCTCAGGAAAAGTTTAATGAGATTAAAAGTATCTTTTCGAAAGGCCCTATACTTAAGATTCCAGATATTAATAAAACATTTTGTTTAAGAACTGATGCCTCCAATACAGGTTTAGGTGCAGTATTACTACAATACCATGATGGTACTCCCTTCCCTGTATGCTTCCTAAGCCGGAAACTCCTTCCCGCAGAAACAAGATACTCCACCATAGAAAAGGAATGTTTGGCCCTTGTGTGGGGTATCTCCAAACTTAAATTTTATTTGCTGGGAAAAGAATTCATTTTAGAAACGGACCACAAACCTTTGATATACCTAGAAACTTTTAAGGGAACCAACAGTCGCCTCTTGAGGTGGACATTAGCACTCCAGGCTTTTAAGTTCCATATTGTGTATATCAATGGTTCATCCAATTATTTCTCTGACTGGTTAAGTCGTGACAGTCAGTAGAAGATTTGTTGCCTTACGCGACTTCCACATGTTAGAACTTTTTCCTCGCCTATTCTTCTTATACTCCTTGACTATAAGTCTTGGTATGGGGGAGTGTGAGGGAAAAGTTCAATAGATAGGAGTAGCGAGGGAGTATATAGAACAATAGTTTCATTGCCAGCTACTTGTTAAGGTAGGGTAAGTCCAGCTCCCGCTATTCCCCCCCTTTTTCCCCCTCCCCGAAAGTGATAGTTTGATTGCCGGCTGCTTGTTAAGGTAGGGTCAGTCTAGCTCCCGGTATCCCTTCCCCTCCCTCTTCCCCCCCCCAAAGGTGACGTGTGGGGCTCCGGTCAAACAGTAAATCACTCGACTCACAGCTCCCAATACTACTGTAAGTACACGCCTGATCATATTTTAGTGGACTTATTGGTTGAAAGCTTCACTTTTGACCAATAATTAACTTAGTCCTTTCAGTCTAGATAGGTTAAAATGTTTTAATAATCACCATATCTTTTAGGTATTGTACTTATCATGGAGAGTGATTTCTTAAGCAGTGGGTAATCTGTCTCTTTTTACAGCTTGAAAGGACAGAGAGGGTCACCTGCTAATCAACGTGTAGAAATTGAAAGAGACGGACTAACGTTCTGAGGCGTCCCAATTTCTGATCCACTTACCTGTTTGTGTATGCAAGTAGCAGGATATAACCCCTCATCATTGCAGTGAAAAAAAACCTGCTTTCTTGTCATCTGGACGGATTATTGACGGCTAGAAAATCTGTGAAGAATGAGCCGGTGGGTTGTCTTCAACACCTGCGACCCCCCCCCATCATCGGCAACGGCTACGATTTCAACAACACGCAGTGTCACCAACACCAGACACCCAAGTTTTATATATATATATATATATATATATTAGCGTTGAATTCAGATATCATTTATATTTTTCATTTTTCATTTTCTTTAAGGTAGGATTAATATTTCATATTTAAGTGTTTTATATTTTATATTTTCTAAATAATAAAGTGTTTATGTTTGTCAGTTTTTGTTCTTTTTCTATTCATTAATTTTCCTGAGGAGAAGCCAGCCTTGGTAATACTGTCTGAAGTTGTTACAGGGCTGAGTAAGCCTTCACACACAAATTGTTAGTAAATTTTGTGGTAATCAATACTTGTCAGGATGGAACTTTGATGGCGGTGAACACACACCAAGGTCGAAGGACTGATCATTTCAAATTTACTTCTTCTCCAAGCTGAGGAGTGATCACCTCATATTTGTCTACACAACTTCTGATGTCTCCTCTGTATTTTGACTTCAGAAGCTTACTGAGCCTGCAGAATGTCTTATCAGTAGAGATACCAAATTGCTGCATATGTGTCTTACTTGTCAATTAGTTGGTATTGTATACCATTAATATGATGACATCTTTATGCACTATAAGCAAAGCCTTCACTGAGCACATTAAGTCATTAGAGATGTGAAGCCAGACTACCCTGCCATTGCATGCATACTTAGAAGTAGGACATGCAAGAGCAAGCAAGTCAGTATGTATATTCATAAACACAACCACTTTTAGTAAACATGGATTACCTACCAATGACAGGGCTCAGAAATCAACCGATCAACTGGAAGGTGCTGCTCCATCCAGCCTCAGAGGAGAGTCCCTCCAAATGTTTAAGCCAGTCTGGTGTGATCATAGACTGGAGAGGCGTGGATAGAGAGAAGCATTTGACCACCTGCATGGGAGTTGGTATACAATGACAGTTTACTTTAATCTCCATTGTTAATTTGGTGGTGTACATAGGAAATGTAGATGAGACAGATGACTGAATTTTGGTAAAAATATATAAAACTAAAGATTTTATTTCCAGCTTATTCATGCCAGGAATACTTTTGTTAGCGCCTTTTAAATGCGAGACTGTTAGATAGTGAGTGAAGACGAATGGTTTTTGGGACTTGATAAGCTGTAGGAATGTGAGCTGGGTAATATTTTGTGAAGGGATTCAGAAAAACCAGTTAGCCAGACTTGAGTCCTGGAGGTGGGAAGTACAATGCCTGCACTTTAAAGGAGGGGTTTGGGATATTTGCTTTTTGGAGTGACATCTGAACTGTCATATCTGAGTATTTCTGCAAAGATAGTGATTATTTATGAATTATCGTGAAAGTGTTTCTTTCTTTTTTTGGGTCACCCTGCCTTGGTGGAAAACTGCCAGTGTGTTGAAAAAAAATATATATATTATATATACTAATTGCCATACATTTCCTCCAGAAATTTATCCATGGAGGCCAAAAAAACGAAGAATGTACCAGAGTACTGTGATACA
The DNA here is from genome assembly GCF_038502225.1 of Cherax quadricarinatus. Taxonomy (NCBI): domain Eukaryota; kingdom Metazoa; phylum Arthropoda; class Malacostraca; order Decapoda; family Parastacidae; genus Cherax; species Cherax quadricarinatus. Next base: position 20,595,714 of record NC_091335.1, on the reverse strand, counting down.
AACACTGTCATGTGCGTGTGCAGCATGGGTTTTAAATGTTCCAGCAAGGAAACTGAGGCTCTGAAGGTGTCATGTTTGAGGGTAATGTGTGGTGTGAGTGTTATATAGAGAATTTGGAGATTCGAAATTAGGTGTAGAGTTGCAAAAGGATAATTGAGTGGGCTGAGAGAGGTTGTTGAGGCAGTTTGGATATTTAGAGCAAATGGAGTGAAATAGGAAGACTAAGAGAGTATATAATCTGGGGTGGAAGTCAGGAGGGATAGGGGGTTATCCTTTGTATTGCTTGATGCAGTACTGTATGACCCTTGTGGGTCTAGCACTTAGTTATGAGTATAATAATAATATGTACTGCTGGAGGGAGTGGATAAAAGAGGTTTTGGATGCTAGGGGCTTGAACATACATCCAGCAGGCTTGTGTGAGCTTGTTAGACCAGAGTGGAAGTAAATGATTTTTCTGACTTGAAATACTGTTGGAGTATGAGCAATATAACATTTATGAAGGGATTTAGGGAAACTGGTTAGCTGGACTTGACTCCTGGAGGTGGTAAACACAATGCCTGCACTCTGAAGGGGTGGGAATATTGCAGTTTGGAGGGCCATCTGAACCGAGATGACAACATGCTTCTGGCAAGACAGTGATTGAATGAATGATGGTGAATGTGCTTCCATGTTTTTGGATCACCCTACCTCAGTGAGAACAGGCTGGTTTGTTAAAAACAATTTTTCCACTTTTCTTTATCACTGGGCAGTAGGTTGGCAGGCAGACAGCAACCATCTAGGGAGGTACTATCCTTCTGTCATATGAGGGTGAAACAATAACCTGTTAAATTATTTTGCACTGGTAGGATTGTTGATCTTTTTTTCTGTCTCATGAACACATAAGATAACTGCTAAATCTTATAATCCTCTACTTTACATTCAATAAACACTTTACTTTCATGTGTGTTCTTAAGAGTTCTTATTCCTGTAGTAATTCCTTTCGAACCTTGGAGACCTGTCTGAAACTGAGCCATGGGTATGATAATTCCCAGAACTACTAACAGACTTGGTTACATATATTCCCAGAACCACTAACAGACTGGGTTACATACATTCTAGGTGAACGTGAAGCATTACTTAAGTCTCAGCATGAGGAGCTTCTGGCTGCAGAACGTCAAGGTAAAGCTCATGTTGCTTCTCGTCTGCCTCGCCTCCACAAAGAACAGTTATCACAGCTGGATGCTCGCCAGGCCCAAGAAGTGGCTGATATCCATGTGCGCATACAGCAAGTGCTAGACCAGAAGGTAGTAGTTATATAGCATGGGACTTTCAGTATTTAGCAGTATAAAATATTTTTACTATTTATTATTATTACAGCACTTAATGTTATTTAAACAAATAGAAATTAATATGATGGTCCTCTTCTCCCTCCTTTTCTTTTTATCCTTTCCCTTCCTCTTCCTCCTATTCTTCCTCCTCTTCCTTTTCTTACTCAAGAGGGTTGATAAGAATGTTGTGACAACCTTGTGAAAATTATGGCAAGGGAATGAAAAATAAAAACACTTGAAAGGTTTCAAAAATAGTTTTTTACTCTATAATAAAAAGTACCTTTTAATTTTTCTCCATTTTTTTTCTCACTGAAACTAGATGCAGTATTTTCATTTGTGAATTCAACACACAATATTATGAAAACTGAATGTTTAGTGGATTGCAGAATATATTGTGAATATTATGATGAAAAAGGAGACAGCTTTGTATCTCTGTATCTGACCAGTTTCGATGATTTTTACCTTTGCAGTCCTCCGTGATGCCAGACTTCCTAGTTAATTGGGCTATTGCTGTAAGCTGCCTGCAAGCCTACATAACTATTATAACCTATCTGATCAGGCATTATGAGCATGTAGTGGCCATTTCCTCTAGAAAACTTCCATATTTGTTCAGGCAATATCTGCTAGCAGAAGACTGACGAGTCTTGGGCCACAGATATAGACATTGTTTTCTAATTGTGCCCTTGTCACTCTTGATTTTCACTCAATTTATTCTATTCTTTGTCCTGTATTACCGACTTCAGCCAGTTGTTATGGTGGTGTACATTAAGGACTTGATCCTTAAGTATTTCCATATACAGTGGACCCCCGGTTAACGATATTTTTTCACTCCAGAAGTATGTTCAGGTGCCAGTACTGACCGAATTTGTTCCCATAAGAAATATTGTGAAGTAGATTAGTCCATTTCAGACCCCCAAACATACACGTACAAATGCACTTACATAAATACACTTACATAATTGGTCGCATTCGGAGGTAATCGTTATGCGGGGGTCCACTGTATATATTATCAGATCTCTCTCTCCTCCATTCCAGAAAGTGCATTCCAAATGTTTTGAGGTATTCCCAGTTTAGATGTTTTATTGATTTTGTGTGGGCAGTAAATGACCTCTCAACATTTTCCCACTCTGATAACTCTTTTTGCTATAAAAGGCATTGTGAATGTAAAGCAATAATTGAGACATGAGAACACAATTAATTTGAAAACTGCATTTGCTTTATTGTGTTCTCTAAATGAAAATTCAGACCCATCTGTGAGTACACGTCACCAGTATTGAACCCACACATGGGGAAGCATGTTAAGAAACTGGAGAAAGTGCAGAAGTATGTAATGAAACTAATTCCATAGCTAAGGCAAATGAGTTATGAGGAAAGGTCCTTATGGAGGACATAAGAACAAGGGGAGACATGATAACAAAATACAAAATTGATAGGGCAGGCAGGGATAGGCTGTTTGAGAGGGGGACAGCAGGTACTCAGGGACACAGCTGGAAGTTAAAGACACTGACGAATCAAATGGATATCAGGAAATATTTTATTAGTCTCAGGGTGGTTGGGAAGTGGAATGACCCCTTTGAAGAAGTGATGAAGGCAGATTTCATACAGTTATAAGAGTGAGTACAATAGTACCATTAGGCTAGAATCATGTCTGAAAAAAAAAAAAAAAAAGTAAATTTAGCAAGTGTTAAGATGAGAGGTGGGGCCAGGAGCTAAGGCTCAGCCCCTGCAACCACATGTAGATGAGTACATATAGATAAGTACAGGTACTTAAGAAAATAACTATGATTTCATTGTAGTTGTTCCTGATCAGTAAAATGTTTCAATTTATCTTTGTAATAAATATTTTTTTTCACATCCTTACTCTGTACTTAACCGTTTATACCATATTTAGGACTGCTAAAAGAAATCAGTGTCAGTGAAAACCAAAATTTCTTAAAGACCAGTGTGAAACACTACCCTACATGTAACCATTTCAAAGGAAGCTTTTATAAAGGCACTTCTCAAAGGGAGTCCAGTATCTTAACCCTTAAACGGTCCAAACGTATATATATGTTCACTCGCGCAACGCCCCAAATTTTTTGAGAGAAAAAAATTTTTTTTTTTAATAGGAAAAAAGAGCATTTAGTACCCAGGCATTCCCAATTGTTTTCATATGGCACACACTGAGTGCACACACCCATTCTCTCATGTCTAGGCGATTCGGGCATATCGTGCCAATGTTGAATGAATGACAAAGGAAACGTATATATACGTTTGGGGTGCTACGCGAGAGAATGTATATATATGTTTGGACCGATTAAGGGTTAATGGTGGGAAAGATCTCCTGCCCTACAGAAAAATACCCTGCTCTCATCAAATCAGACTACCTTCCATTCCCTAGGCACTTCTTGACCCTTATGAATTTAGGGCTTTCCCATGCTTATTATAATAATTTTGTAAAGACAACTACATTATTTCTCAAGACAATGATCTGAATTATACTTAATAAATGTGATACTACATGAAGGTGTTTCAACAGGTGACAGAACAACAATCAACGCTGCAGCAGGTTGGTGTTCCAGGGTTCCATGAGACAGACAACCCAATGGAGATCAAGGTTCAAATGTTCATTATGGGCTTCATTGTAAGGATTGGTGGAATTAAAGTCCCTCTATGAAAACTAGATAATGTATTGGTCATTCTATATTTTCTGTTAGCTCTTAGTAATACCATAATGTCTTGTATGTAAAATACACAGTAATGTCTGGTGTGCATCCTTCATCTTGGATGTCACCTAAGAAGTCATATATGTGAGACAAAAACTTATTTTTTACAGCTGAACAAGGGATTTTTTTTTTTTGGTTATTTGACTGTATCTAATTATTAGATATATTTTCACCAACTCTCTTGTGTATCTCCAAGAATATCATACAGCTAGTATTTTAGCAGATATTGGTTATCAAATGCTCTATTAAAATACTATCATAGAAGAGTTTCTTGTTAAGTTAAAGTATTTAAGGTGTAATATATCCTAATAAATGATACTATAACTACACTGAATGTCAGTGAGTTTTGTTACACAGTATATCGGATTACTCATGACCCACAAGCTGAATGCTGTCCATGACTCTGGTACCTATTTCCTTCCCTTGCACAACGTAATACTGTACCAATAAATGGAAATTCACTATCCATAAATAAACTATCTAATAGTTTCCTTTAGAGAGTGTCACTCATGGATACAGTGGGGATTAAAGTACAGTACTGTACTATTAGTCTACGAAATTGTGAAGATCCAAAAGGTTTGATAATTAGTAGTTAGTTAATAATCATTCATCTTTATGTATGACACAGATGAGATACAGTGGACCCCTGACATTCGATATTAATCCGTTCTTGAGAGCCATCGAATGTCGAAAATATCTAAAGTCAAATTAATTTTCCCCATGAGAAATAATGGAAATCAAATTAATCCGTGCAAGACACCCAAAAGTATGAAAAAAAAAAAAAATTTTACCATATGAAATAGAATAATGCAATAATTGTGATTATTCTATTAATGCAATAGAATAATTACAATAACAACAATAACAATAGATTAATAACAATAGAATAATTGACACTTACCTTTAATGAAGATCTGGTGATGATTGATGGGATGGGAGGAGGGGAGAGTGTGGATGGTGTTAGTGTTTAGAAGGGGAATCCCCTTCCATTAGGACTTGAACTGGCAGCCTCACCATGCCTTACCACACTGTGTATGCCACTACGATTCTTAAACCTTTCAAACCAACCTTTGCTGGCCTTAAATTCACTCACATCACCACTAGTTGCAGGCAATTTCTTTACCAAATCACACGCACTCCACTTTCGTACTTTGCAATTATCTCTTTCTTCATTTCAATAGTCATTAGCACCTTTTTTCTCGAAGGGTTGGCACTAGAAGCTTTCTTGGGGCCCATGGTTACTTATTTTGCAGAAACAAGAACCAAAAACAGTGATAATATGGATAATATGTAATGTACCAAATGTATCCTTAGATGCGCGCACACTGGCTGGCTTGTAAACACTGGCACACACGGTGCAGTTCAGACCACATGTGGACATGTCTCGTAGGAATCTTATCGAATGTCGAGGCGAAATTTTTGTGTTAAAATGCATCGAATGTCGGATTTATCGAATGTCGATGCCATCAAATGTCGGGGGTCCACTGTACTTGGATAACATTTTTGTTTGACAAATAGCATCCCTCAGTATGTTTTAACTTATTTCAGATTTATTCCAAATGAAATCAGTTATTTTGCATTAATGTATGTTGCAACTGAAGCTTGAGTCATGATGTGCTTCTGATAGTGAGGTGTGGGGTGTCATGGGTGGTGCTAGGGCAACAGAGTACACAGGGTTTTCCTGACCTAACTTTGTAGCAGAAGGAATTTTGCCACCTTTCTTATTGTGCATGTCTTCAAGAGGGAGCTGGACAGGAACTTAAAGTCATTACCTGACCAGCTGTGCTGTGGTTTGTATGTTGGTTTGGGTGCAGCCAGCAGAAACAGCCTGGTTGATCAGGCCCTGATCCACCGCGAAGCTTGTTCATGGACCAAGTCATGGGGGCGTTTTGACTCTAGGAACGCCCTCCGAACATACTCTGGGTAACTGCTCGAGAAATCCTACTGAACTGAAGATCACTGAATTAGTTCAAAATAATAAGTCATGCTTTTAATATTGTACCAGTTGTTCATTAGCTACCTTTCTTATTATGTTTATAATTGTAGTTAACTGCATAAGAAATTATTAAAAGTTTATGTCTGATTCTTAAGTAGTCCTTAAGCTTTAGGATTAGTTTCCCCAACAGGCATTTCATACCATTGGCTTTCTTTTGTGTCTAACAGTGTTTTATTACATGTAAACGACATTATTTTTGTACCACATAAAAAGAAATAAAAATGTAAATTTGAATTTGAGTGATGACCCCAAAAAATTACTAATGGGAAATTCCAGCATGAGACTACTCTTCAGAACATACATGTACGTATTAGATTAGGCTTACCATACATCCCGTTTTGACCAGGAGTGTCCCGGTTTGAAAACTCTCTCCCAAAGGTCTGATCAATTTGTCATTTTATCGGGGACAGAAAGATTGCAACAACTGTATACTGTTGTTGTTGCAATCTCAATAAATTTACTACACCTGCACATGTCTGCACTTGTAATATTTGCCTAAGCCGATAGCTGACTCTGCTGTCAGTCTTGGTACAATGCACGTCCATGTCACAAATATTCGTAAATTTGTCTCTAATTAGGTAGTTGCACATGGTCTTTTTTAGCTTTATCACTAGATCAACAACTGTAGGTTTATATGTATTATTTTCATCATTCCATTATCTTTTATTAAATATTTTCTTTTTGTTTTTCAGTCAAAAAGCAGAAAATTTGCACTTTTTGTTCTTTTTCATCATATACTCATAAATTGAGAAATTGGTACATTTTAACCCTTATTTGTCTGCATTAAAGAAAATACACCTACTTTTTATTTCAAGTACAGGCAGGCCCCACTGTACAGCAAGTTAGGTTCTGGGCCACCGCTATAAAGTGAAAAAAATCAGTGTATGTAAAACAAAACATATAAAAAGCATATAAAAGCCTGATAATATGTTTATGCTGTCATATATTAAGTGAGCAATAGAGCTAGGCCTGAAAAATGCATGTACAGTACACACATTACTTACCTTAAAATATTTTCATCCTATGCTTATAGTGAGTGGTGAATATATTTATTGTAGGAAGTCTGAATAAATGAAGAATGGGTATAACTGAAAACCGCTGTATTAGCGAAACACTGTAAAATGAAGCACTGTAAAGCTGGGCCTTCCTGCATACTTTTTTTTTTTTTTTAAACCTTCAAAATGTCCTGGTTAAAGTCAGGAATTAGTCTGCCCAAAATGCTTCACATATCAGTAGCTTTCTTTTGTGTCTAACAATGTTTTATTACATGTAAACTACATTACTTTTGTACCACATAAAAAATGAAGACTAAAATTTGAATTTGAGTGATGACAAAAAAATATTACCGAGTGAGATTCCCTCATGAGACTACTCTTCACAACATAGATTTGGGAGAAAGTGTGTTAGTTTTATTTAAAATTACTAGTTTTTATAATACATGTCACTTACCTGTATTGACTTAGTGGTTAATAACTAAATAATTTGAAATTAGAGTTGCCAGATTTGCTTGCCAAAAAATTATTCTTTTATATATATATTCTTTTCCATCACTGTTCATCTATTCAACTTTATTATTGATCTTCAGGTTTATAAAGATTACTAAATTGTTATGTTCTCACATATACCACTTGTTAGGCTTGAGTTTATTTGAAAAAACTTCTTTGTTTACATCCACAAGTTCAAAAAATAGAGCCCAAAAGACTGGTTGGTTTTCAACTTCAATTTTCTGTTGTAACAGCTTGTTGACTGTCACTTTTTCTACTTCCAGTCTAATCTTGACATATTTATATACACCACTGTAGCTCCTTCTCTTCTGAAAAGTCATATTTCACACTGAATGACACAAAAATTGACAAGCTTGCTAAAGACCAGCTAACCTCAGCTGCCACCATCAGCACTCCCACAGTCACTTGATCAATCAAGGTCCACTTACTTCAGCTGCCACCATCAGCACTCCCACAGTCACTTGATCAATCAAGGTCCACTTACTTCAGCTGCCACCATGAGCACTCCCACAGTCACTTGATCAATCAAGGTCCACTTACTTCAGCTGCCACCATCAGCACTCCCACAGTCACTTGATCAATCAAGGTCCACTTCAGCTGCCACCATCAGCACTCCCACAGTCACTTGATCAATCAAGGTCCACTTACTTCAGCTGCCACCATCAGCACTCCCACAGTCACTTGATCAATCAAGGTCCACTTACTTCAGCTGCCACCATCAGCACTCCCACAGTCACTTGATCAATCAAGGTCCACTTACTTCAGCTGCCACCATCAGCACTCCCACAGTCACTTGATCAATCAAGGTCCACTTCAGCTGCCACCATCAGCACTCCCACAGTCACTTGATCAATCAAGGTCCACTTACTTCAGCTGCCACCATCAGCACTCCCACAGTCACTTGATCAATCAAGGTCCACTTACTTCAGCTGCCACCATCAGCACTCCCACAGTCACTTGATCAATCAAGGTCCACTTACTTCAGCTGCCACCATCAGCACTCCCACAGTCACTTGATCAATCAAGGTCCACTTACTTCAGCTGCCACCATCAGCACTCCCACAGTCACTTGATCAGTCAAGGTCCACTTACTTCAGCTGCCACCATCAGCACTCTCAAGTTCCTTGGTCAGTTGAACATTTCATTGCCCTTAAGTGATTTTTTTGCATATAAGCCTCCTACTCCTTGCAGTGTGTATATTCTATTACATCTATACAAATTATAATTTGGTCCTTGAAACCTGTGAAGGGTTCTTGATCCAAAGAACTGGAGCTGCCTTCCCTTTCCTTAGATCAGATTTAATTGCCTCCCATTCTCCAAGGTATGGGCAGTGCCTGTACTCTGAAGGAAGGGTGGGACATTGCAGTCAGAGAGTAATCTGAATTGTGATGTCAACACGCTAATTGTAATTATTATTATAATAAAGTGGGAAGCACTGAACCCATAGGATTATACAGCACCTGTGGGGGAATGTGGAAGGTATTCAGGCTTAATTCAGAGAACTGGAGCACAGATCCAATTCCCTAGATCAAGGGGCCCCTCACCAGCATCAAGGAACCTTCCTTGAGGGGAAGCTAATTGTAAGTACAGTGGACCCCCGCATAACGATCACCTCCGAATGCGACCAATTATGTAAGTGTATTTATGTAAGTGCTTTTGTACGTGTATGTTTGGGGGTCTGAAATGGACTAATCTACTTCACAATATTCCTTATGGGAACAAATTCGGTCAGTACTGGCACCTGAACATACTTCTAGAGTGAAAAAATATCGTTAACTGGGGGTCCACTGTACAATTGAATGTACAAGATTGAAAAGCTCTTATGCACAAGTGTAATCCTTGATAAAGCAATGGCATTTTGTTTGGAGTAATGGCAGAGGCTGAGGAATACATTTGGTCTTTCTATCTTGGGCAAAATTAAGGCTGAGATAAATAAAGAAGGGCTTATCCGTCAGCTCCCCCAAAAAAATGGAGTGACAGAGTATCTTTTATTATGTTTACGAGGATGTACTAAACCCTTAGGAATCTTACTCTGAAATTGATTCGAGGAGAGATAGGTGTACAATGTCCAGGCATCCAAAAGGCTTGTGCGAGTGCTTTAAATAAGAGCAAGTGGAGGCAAGTAGCTTTTATGGCTTTACATGCTGTTGATGTGCAAGCAGGACAACATTATTGAATAGATTCAGGAACACTGGTTAGTTGGACATGGAAGTACAGTACCTGCACTCTGAAAGAAGGGTGGTGATATTACAGTTCAGAGGGCCATCTTAATTCTAATTAGCACACTTCTGGCAAGTGATTGAATAAGTGATGATGGAGTTTCTTCCATTTTCAGGTCACCCAACCTTGGTGGGAGATGGTAGGTGTTAACTCTTTCACTGTTTCTCACATAGATGCAAGTTTATTGAAGCCAGTACCATTTACAAAGACTGACATCTTAATCGTGGTGCCCTGAAACAGGCTGCAAGTGATATATTTTAGCCTAGACATTAGAATGGGAAGTACAGTGGGTGTGAAGTATAAAATCCTGCCACCCCACACAGTACATGCTAGGTTTAAAATAGTGATTTTAAGGCATGTTCTAGGGTGGTTTTCACGATTTTATTGGCTGCTTCTTTGTATCAGCTGATAGAGTAGAAGACGTATTGTTGAAATGGCAATGATATTTTTAAGTTTCAGACCAGTAGTGGCTTGAAATAGCCCTCAAAGTAGAAGAAATATTCAGCTGTTAGCAATTTTCCCAAGGATGGGTTGGGGCCTCACTACCCTCCCCTAGTCTGTTTCAAGTTTTTACTAGGTTTGCTTCAATTATTGGGGTGGGATAAACATGACTATTTCTTGAGTTATATTTTATTTGCTGAGAAATAGGGTATTTTTGTATTTTTTTGTATGATGGATTCAAAATGAAAGGCAAATGTTATATAGGAGATGCCCAGGGATGTAATTAATGAACAGAGGAAGGGTTGCTTTAGCAGCTAGAATGCCAAGTGTTTGAATTGGTTTTTAAAATGGAATTTGTCAAATTGGCCAAATTACTGAATTCTGCACTGTATAGGATGGTTAAATGGGCAGCTTTTTGTGTCCAGACTGCATTTTAGAAGAACTCTTCCTAAAAAACAAAGTGAAACCAACAGGACTTCTAATTTTTGGGATTGCAGCAGTAAAAAATTCAAATAAATACTGAAAAATGTATTTTGCACAGCTGATTATCTACCCACATTCATGGGGCAAAGAAAGATCCCTGAACTGTACTGGTCATATGGCACCTAGGGTATTATTATTACAATCATAACTGCTAAACCCACTAGGGTCATACAGCACTGCAGGATAGGGTGTGCTAAAGGTATAATATGCCTGATCAGAGACCAGTGGGGGTGAAGTGTTTGAGAGGTAGTTAGGAAGGGTGGGGAGGAGTACGAAAGGGTAGTAGTATCAAAATTGGTGAAATCAAGTTGTTGCTGACAAGTCAAAGAGGAAGTCTTGTATCAAAGGTGGGGCCAATACCTGGGAAAATATGCCAATATATGTTTTATAACTAGCTTCCTGACCTGTTTTATACTTTTATCACCAAGCATTTTTGGTTTTCTTCCAATTTTGTTGTAACTTGATAATGGTCCAGAATAAACAGACGTCTTCAGTTTCCTCTTCAGAGGTGGGGAAGGGGAGCATGGAGGTTCAATAGAAACTTGGGTAATCTTCATAGTGTATGTATAAGACTTCAACACAATGTTTTCATTTATCACTTGTTAAGTTTTCCTCTGCATTTTTCCTAGTTACATTAATGAGAGAGTGGATTTTAAAACTATTTATACTTTTATTCAAAATCTTTATTAACAGCATTTTACTCATTTACATAATCACAATCGGTAAACTGTGGCTTAGCATTTCTTATAAACATTTACAGTAAAAAAAAAAAAAAAAAAAAAACTGCAAATACTGTGCATAGTAAAGATACAAAAATTGACATACATTTTGCAACTATTTATAAGAAAAACTGCTGAATGAACAACCATGTAGTGTACTGTTGTGAACTTCCAAAATTTATATACAGTATATATATATAACATTTTTTTACAAGCAAACTCGAATGGAGAAAAGGAAATGGAAGGTAATATTTCATCTCTTCAGCAGACTGAGGGATTCATTGTACACAAAATTATAGTGCTGCTCATACTTTCTGCTTTATTTTCTCCATATGGGTTCGCTTTTACCTTTGACCAGTGTTTGCTACTTTGTTTGAATAATATATACAGTGGATATAAAAAAATAACCTACGTGATTAAGAGTCAACTCTTAAGAGAAATATGCTATAAAACTGGTTTAGACTACCCCGATAGACAAAAATAATTTTCCTCATAATATAATTTAATGACAAACATTTCATGTTAGCATATAATAATACTGTACCTTGTCACTAGGCAAAGAAAAAAATGCACACATTGTCTCAGTTCTCAGACTTCCATGTATAATGGTACCAATGATTCTCAAAAACTAACCAGTCAAAAAATCTCTATTCAGTCATTATATCAAATTGTGAACCACTATTTCCCTCAACTTTTAAAGTACTTTTCTTTTAATTACAATAATTATGGGTTAACAAGTGAAGATGGAAAGCAGTCTACTTGGTTCTATACACTTCAATAAATGGCTCTTCTAAGTTTAACACTTTCCATAATTATTGTACTATTATAGTTTTTATCCTAATAGCATGATTTGCATAACCTAATGTAAAGGATGAATTTTCCCCACTTAGGTAAGAATTAAAAAAAAATTTTAATAAAATTAAATACTGTATATACATCACACACATTGTCCAGAGGTATGTGGCATGGAGAGGTATTCTTTATGTGGCACTAACCACCCAGTCAGTTTAAGAAGTCCCACTGATACCAACACAGCAACCGTTGCATTCACTAACATTAGTGCCTTAATTTTTTTTTTTTTTTAATTTACCCATGCTTCTATCTTCGGTGTACACAATGGCACCTGTCCCTACTCCGATTCTGAAGCTGCAGATGATCGCTCCTGACGTTTCATGGACAGAAGGGCTTTCTCTCGTAACTTCCGTTCAAGCTCTTCTGCTCCCATGCTCTCTCCTGACTCACTCTCTGTCTCCTGAACAGTGAGAATATTTCTACTTACATATGAAAGGAGTAAAACTATGAAAAATTTTCCTTTAATTAAAAAGGATCATAACTAAGCATTATTAAGGTGAATAAAGAGCGAATACACCACACAATATAATAAACGATAACTAAGTAAGCAATTGTAAACTTCCATTTTATTGAAATATTAATATAGTAAATAAAGTAATTAACACATAGCTAGTGATGCCCCTCTCTTGATTAACAGTAAGGTAAGAAGCATTTATAGCTTTTGGACATTAAATTTGCTCCTTTTCCTCCATAGTCAACTCAATTCATATCTGCAATTTCAATATTCATTGTAATCTTTATTAAACATAACACCTACACAGGATGTGATTACATTTCCAGTTTTAACAATTTGCTATTTTCTTGATAATTCAGCCACTGAAATATATGAAGAAATACTCAACTATTTGGAGGTTAAATGCTTCATATCACATAAGCTTACCTCATGTCTGTGTTTCTTGTGCTTCTTGTGTTTCTTTTGCTTCTTGTGCTTTTTCTTCTTATCCTTTTTCTTCTTTTTCTTTTCTTCAACTTCTGACAGCTGAAACACAATTTTTTTTATTTCCTAAGTAAGTTTTACTATGCACTCCAAACCCCCCATTCAATAATTTAAGACACATCAATATGCAAAAATGCTGGAAAAGCTGATGAAAGCTTTTTTATTTTCTGCAACTGACAAATTTACCATTACTAGCACCTCAACTTTATTGCTATAGGAGTGTTTACATGTGAAGTCACAGGGTGAGCATCGATGTGTCAATGATGGTGTGTTTACCTCTGAAGTCCCACCAGAGGTGTTTATTGCAAGTATAATGTATAAAAATAATAATAATACATTTAGGAGAGGAGCACTAAACCTGTTAGGGTCATACAGTGCCTGGGTAATGGGAGGAAATTAGATCTGATGGAAGGAAGAGAGCAGGTCACATTCCCTTAATCAAGAGTCCTTCGGCGACTCCACTGTATAATTATTTTTGCCATGCATAAACAAGTTCCCTCTATACTAAAAAAAAAAAAAAAAAAAAAAAAGAAAAAAAAACAATACTGTAACTGGAACAATACAGAAATAACCCCCACACAGAGGAGAGGAGCTTACGACAATGTTTCAGTCTGACTTGGACCATTTACAAAGTCACTGTGTAAATGGTCCAAGTCGGACCAAAACGTAGTCATAAGCTCCTCTCTCTTCTGTGTGCGGGTTATTTGTGTAATGTTCCCTGTCTCTCTCTCCCCCTCCCCCTTCTTCTTTTTGTACACATACATATACATGCACAGTCTATATATACATACACACACACATCAATGCAATTTATAAATACTTTGAAAAATTATCACCACTATAAACACTGGTTACTTACTAAGTCAGAATCTTGAAGTTCATTCATCTAGCCAGTGTGGATACAATCTCATTATTGTATTAACTTTGGTAGAATTATATACAAGATTTCGTATATTTACTGTATTGAGTGACTGGATGTGCTTGTGAATGGTTGGAGGCACGGACACTACAATATGATGATGTAATGTATGTCTCCTGTCACTATATATTCACACTATACATTTCACACAATTAACAGGGATAGGCTATTTGAGAAGTGAGAAATGCAAACCCAGGACACTTTTAGAAGTTGAAGTCACAGATAAGACACAGGAATATTACAAAGTATTTCTTCAATCTCAGATTAAGAACAGGTACAATAGGACCCATGAGGCTAAGAGGGAGTGAATCTTGAGTGGCAAGGATCCATCCAAGAATTGATCACAGAAAGAGAGACAGAGAGAGAGAGAGAGACAGAGAGAGAGAGAGAGAGAGAGAGAGAGAGAGAGAGAGAGAGAGAGAGAGACAGAGACAGAGACAGAGAGAGAGAGAGACAGAGAGAGTTTTTGTGAACACTCGACGTCCCGACATGATAGCTGTTGTTGAAACATTTTTGGATGACAGGACTCCAGAAAATTTTGCAAGAATTGCTGGCTACACCTCATGGATGAGAAGAGACAGGCAAGGGCAAGGAGGAGGTGTTGCTGTGTGCTTCTCTAAAAGTGTTCATGCCCAGCACATTGATGTTGCCACCCCTACACATCTTGAAATGATGTTCTTCAAGCTCTGTATAAACAATAGTACCTCTGTACTAGCATGTGCAATGTACAGACCTCAGTGGCAACATGCAGACCCTATCAACTTCCTAATGGAAAATATTGACTCCCTTCTGCTACAACACAACTGTCAACATATTATAATAATTGTTGGTGACCTCAACCAGCACCTTATACAGAGGGACTTTGATGACCTTCTTGCAGTGTTTGACATGAGAAACTTTGTTGATTTCCCTACTCATATCTCTGGCTCCTCCCTTGACCCAGTAGTGAGTGATCTGGCAGAAGGCATAGTCACTTGTCAACCCCTTGGCTACGTTGGATCGTCTGACCACAAGGCTGTTTTTACGACACTTAAGATCCCAACAGAACGAGGTGAGGAGTCCACACGCACAACCTGGCTATGGGAAAGAGGTAATTGGCCAGCCCTTTGCTCTGAGCTCGCCACCACCAACTGGAATGCTCTTCTCCAAGGGGATGTTGACAACCAAGTGAAAGCCTTCACTGGACACATCCTTAATCTACAACAAGAACACATTCCTCACCGGCAATATGTGACGAAGCCTACAGATCAGCCTTGGTTTGGCTTTCGTTGTAGAGAGGCTGCTACTGCTAAGTACAAAGCATGGCGAAGTTATAAGAGACATCCTACCACCTATAACAGGAACTTGCACATGCAAGCCTGTAGGCATATGGGTGATGTTCAAAAGTGGGCCATTGCTAAATGGGAGGCGGACACTAAAAGAAAGTTAGCATCAGGTATGGTAGACTCCAAAACCTGGTGGTCCCTGGTCAAGGACAGACAAGGTTATCTGCCTGATGAACTTATTCCACCTCTAAATCGACAGGATGGGACCACCTCTACTAGTAGTCAAGAGAAGGCAGACCTCTTTGCTGAACACTTTGCTACCAAAATGCAAGTTCCTGATCCAGCAAGGGACCCTCCTTGGCTAGCTGCAAGAACTGTGTCAAAACTGTCAGTGGTGACAATAAGGCAGGAGGAGGTGCATTTCCTACTTAAATCGCTTGACCAAGAAAAGGCTGTGGGCCCAGACAAGTTGAGCCCAAGATTGTTGAGAAGATGTGCAGACCAGCTAGCAGCACCTCTAACTCGCATCTTTCAGCACTGCCTAGTACAGTGTAAATGGCCATCTCTATGAAAAGAGGCAAATGTAGTCCCTGTTCACAAAAAGAAGAGCAGAGCAGAAATCAGCAACTACAGACCAGTGTCACTCCTGTCAATCACTGGTAAGATCCTTGAGACAATAATCTCAAAACAAATGACAGAGTTTTTTGACTACCACTCACTACTTTGTGATCGTCAATACGGCTTCAGGAAAGGTTACTCTGCTGCTGATCTGTTGTTAAACCTCTCCACTAAGTGGCACCAGTCACTGGATGAATCCAAAGTCAGCTGTGTGGTAGCACTGGACATTGCTGGCGCTTTCGACCGGGTGTGGCACCAGGGCCTCTTAGCAAAACTTCAAGCACTGGGAATTGCAGGCTCTACGCTATGTCTCCTCAGTGATTACCTTCATGGTAGATCTCTAAGTGTAGTTCTCAATGGAACGGAATCAGCAAGACATCCTATTGGGGCAAGTGTTCCACAAGGAAGCGTGCTGGGTCCATTGTTATGGAATGTCTACTTCAACGACCTTCATCATCTCATCCCAGAATCACATGCATATGCAGACGACTGTACACTGACATTCACTTATCCAAGAGAAGAAACGCCAGCTGCTCTAAGCTACATCAATCACCAGCTGAGAGCTATATCAGCTTGGGGAAATACAGTGGACCCCCGCATAACGATTACCTCCGAATGTGACCAATTATGTAAGTGTATTTATGTAAGTGCGTTTGTATGTGTATGTTTGGGGGTCTGAAATGGACTAATTTACTTCACAATATTTCTTATGGGAACAAATTCGGTCAGTACTGGCACCTGAACTTACTTCTGGAGTGAAAAAATATCGTTAACCGGGGGTCCACTGTAGATGGCAAGTAACATTTGCACCTGAGAAAATGCAAATGATGATCGTCTCTAGGCACCATGATGGTAATGCTGGTGCAGTAGTAAGGATGAATGGGAGGATGTTGGCACCTGGAGAAGAAGTTGATATCCTTGGGGTGAAATTTGACTCCAAACTAACCATGAAGAACCATGTTGTAAATCTTGCAAACACGGCAGCCAGGAAGCTTACAGCACTTCGCCGTATCTCCCCTCTGCTTGACAATAGGGGTTGCAAGATCCTGTACGAGGCACAAGTACGCTCGCACCTTGAGTATGCTCCACTTTCTTGGTTTGCCTGCCCCCCCTCTCATCTGCAACTGCTTGACAGAGTAGAGAACAGAGCAAGACGTCTCATCTCTCGCCTGGACCCATCCTGGATAGATCCGTCATTTCAGCAGAGCCGTCAACATAGGAGGGATGTGGGTGGCCTTACTGTTATGTACAAGGCCAATATTGTCAAAATACCACACTTGGATCCACTTCGAGGACAGAGTGAAACAAGCTTTTATGCCACAAGACGGGCAAAAAGCAGCAACTTCACTCTGGCTGTACCCTTCTCCAGAACATCACTCCATCTGAGATCATACATACCCAGGATGACTCGAGTATGGAACACATTCGTACAGCATAATGATGTCAACGAGATAAAGTCAGTTGATCAAATGAAAATGCTGGCCCACAGATGGCTCCAACTTCATCCTGTTCCCTACTTGTATGTCTCATAACAATAAAAATGCTTTCAAATGAGCTGATGTAGGTAACAGCTCTTAGCTTGCCAATAAAGTTAGGAATCCTTAACCTGTAAATAGCTGTCAATAAAGCTAGGGATCCTAACCTGTCAAACCCTGTGTAGACAGAGAGACAGAGACAGAGAGAGAGAGAGAGAGACAGAGAGAGAGAGAGAGAGACAGAGAGAGAGAGAGAGAGACAGACAGAGAGAGACAGAGACAGACAGAGCTGTCAATAAAGCTAGGGATCCTTAACCTTGTCAAACCCTGTGTAAAAAAAAGAGAGAGAGAGAGAGACAGGAGAGAGAGGAGAGAGAGAGAGAGGAGAGAGAGAGAGAGGGGAGAGAGAGAGAGAGAGAGAGGAGAGAGAGAGAGAGAGTGAGAGAGAGAGAGAGAGAGAGATAGAGAGAGAGAGAGAGAGAGAGAGAGAGAGAGAGAGAGAGAGAGAGAGAGAGAAGAGAGAGAGTAGAGTAGAGAGAGAGGAGAGAGAGAGAGGAGAGAGAGGAGAGAGAGAGAGGAGAGAGAGAGAGAGGAGAGGAGAGAGAGAGAGAGAGAGAGAGAGAGAGAGAGAGAGAGAGAGAGAGAGAGAGAGAGAGAGAGAGAGAGAGAGAAAGAGAGAGAGATAGAGAGAGAGAGAGAGAGAGAGAGGAGAGAGAGAGAGAGAGAGAGGAGAGAGAGAGAGAGAGAGAGAGAGAGAGAGAGAGAGAGAGAGAGAGAGAGAGAGAGAGAGAGAGAGAGAGAGAGAGAGAGAGAGAGAGAGAGACAGAGAGAGACAGAGACAGAGAGAGAGAGAGACAGAGAGAAAGAGACAGAGAGAGAGAGACAGACAGAGAGACAGAGACAGACACAGACAGGAGCTGTGACTGAACCCCTTTAACTACAACTAGGTGAGTAGACACACACACACACACACCAAGGCTCTGTATGACCCCCACAGCTTTAGCATTCCTAAGAAATAAATAAAATGTGAGAGATTGGCTAAATGGTGAACACAGGTGATCAATCAAATCACTTTACTGCAAACTATATGTACAATACATGACATTTCTCAAACAAAACGACAGATGGCAGGTCGCTACTTAATTGCCCATTACCATGGAGAGGAGGAGAATCCAAACGGGGAAGTTGGTGAAAGGCTCTTGATGCAAAGAATTGAAACTACCTTTTTCCCTGGACCAAATTTAACTGCTTCCCTTTTCCCCTGGACCAAATATAACTGCTTCCCTTTTCCCCTGGAGTTGTATGATCTCTATGAGTTTAGTATTTCCCCTATGAACCTAATAATACTTGGGCAAAAATTATTTTTGTCTTACTTCAGAGTCAGTGCTGCTTTCCTTTTTCTTGTGCTTCTTCTTCTTCTTTTTCTTCTTCTTTTCTACTGGGGAGGAATCTCTGCTAGATGACCCTTCTTCCTCTTCATACTCTATGGAACCGTCAGCAGAACCCGAATCTAATCTTCTCCTTGTCCTTGGGGAAGCAGACTCTGTAACAGACCTCGATCTTCTCTTCTGTCCTCTGCGTACTGCTCTGGCATCGTCTGTATCGGAATCCTCCCTGGAGAGGCAGAATGATTATTAGTATTTCTGTGAACATGTAAAGCTATTTTTAAGATACAGTTTTAATAAGAAATAACTGCTGATTGCATATTAAAATCTAAATGTTAATTACCACTATGAGCCACTGATTCCTTGTAGATGAAATATGCTACCATTGACACAGTGTACCATCCATTTCTTATGAGGATTCCAGATTCTCTCCCATATTGCTTAATTAAATTAGCAATGGATTTGATGACATGTGTAAGATGAATAAAGGAAAGACAATAACAGATACAAGCCTTCTTAGAGAATTGAGATTTGTGGAAAGGCATGGTAAGATTTTTTTTATTATAATGTGTGGTGATTTAATATGCTAGTACAGTATTTAGAGGAAAACAGGTTGCTGTATCAAGGAAAATAGATACTTGCGTCTTTGTTAGTTTATTCTGAACTTCTTTAATAGTATCAGCAGAATAGTTTGCTAGTTGCATCAAGCGACTGGCATTGCTTATGTTGTGTTTCTTGTCACCACCTGGAAGAACTGGGCCACCAGTGCGTCGAGGTGATCTTGAGGCACTACGATGTTTCTTGCGACTTGGTGAATGTGAGCCAGAGTTGTGATATCTACAAGTTTAAGATCATTTGTTTACCTGAATATAATCAGTGATACAAAATTACAAATTGAAACTATATTATTCAATAAATATAACCAAGAGGTGCAAAAAGCAAAGTAAAAATATTAAATTAAGAAGCTGCAGTCCACAATGTGTAATTAAATATTTAATGAAGTTTCAAATACAGTGAACCCACTTATTTCATCATCCCCTTTCTGTATGTAAAACTATAGTTTTTTTTCTATAAAATGTGTTTTTTGTTAATATTTTTGGGTGTCTGGAATGGATTAATTGG
Organism: Cherax quadricarinatus; assembly: GCF_038502225.1. Taxonomy (NCBI): domain Eukaryota; kingdom Metazoa; phylum Arthropoda; class Malacostraca; order Decapoda; family Parastacidae; genus Cherax; species Cherax quadricarinatus. The sequence goes on along the minus strand of NC_091335.1, from coordinate 20,575,765 downwards.
ATTTACATTATTTCTTATGGGAAATATTAACAAAAAAAATACATTTTATAGAGAATAACTACAGTTTTCAAGAGTGCATGAGCATGTTAGATAGGAGTGAATGGAGACTAATGGTTTTTGGGATCTGACAAGCTGTTGGAGTGTGAGCAGGGTAATAGTTAGTGAAGGGATTCAGGGAAACCGGTTATTTTTATATAGACGGAATTGAGCTCTGGAAATGGGAAGTACAATGCCTGCACTTTAAAGGAGGGGTTTAGGATATTGGCAGTTTGGAAGGATGTGTAATAGGATGATATATATATATATAAATGGGGCCCTGATATTATATTTTATATGGTAAATAGTATAGTTTATTGCATTATTTCAGGTCACTTTTTATATTGTATCATTATATATGCTTCTAAGCTGTTGTATCTGGGTACCTCTGCAAAAACAGTGATTATGTATGAGTGAGGTGAAAGTGTTGAATGATGATGACAGTATTTTCGTTTAGGGTATTTTCTTTCTTTTTGGGTCACCCTTTCTCGGTAGGAGACGACTGATTTTTTTTTTAGAGTGAGAGTGTGCGAGAGTGTGTGTGTGCGAGAGTGAGTGTGTGTGCGAGTGTGAGTGTGTGTGTGTGCGAGAGAGAGAGAGAGAGAGAGAGAGAGAGAGAGAGGGAGAGAGAGAGAGAGAGAGTGAGAGAGAGTGAGAGAGTGAGTGAGAGAGAGAGAGAGAGAGAGAGTGAGAGAGAGAGAGAGAGAGAGAGAGAGAGAGAGAGAGAGAGAGAGAGAGAGAGAGAGAGTGTGAGTGAGAGAGTGTGAGTGAGAGAGAGAGAGAGAGAGAGAGAGAGAGAGAGAGAGAGAGAGAGAGTGAGAGAGAGAGGGTGAGAGAGAGAGTGAGAGAGTGAGAGTGAGTGTGAGTGAGCGTGAGTGAACGTGAGTGAGCGTGAGCGAGTGTGTGTGTGTGTGTGTGAGAGTGTGTGTGTGTGTGTGTGTGTGTGTGTGTGTGTGTGTGTGTGTGTGAGTGTGTGTGTGTGTGTGTGTGTGTGTGTGTGTGTGTGTGTGTGTGTGTGTGTGTGTGTGTGAGTGTGTGTGTGTGTGTGTGTGTGTGTGTGAGTGTGTGTGTGTGTGTGAGTGTGTGTGTGTGTGTGTGTGTGTGTGTGTGTGTGTGTGTGTGTGTGTGTGTGTGTGTGTGTGTGTGTGTGTGTGAGAGACTGTGAGTGTGTGTGTGTGAGACTGTGTGTGTGAGAGAGTGTGTATGTGAGTGTGTGTGTGTGTGTGTGTGTGTGTGTGTGTGTGTGTGTGTGTGTGTGTGTGTGTGTGTGTGTGTGTGTGTGTGTGTGTGTGTGTGTGTGTGTGTTTGTTTTACATACAGAAAAGGGACGATGAAATTCGAGGGTCCACTGTACATATACAAATAGGTAAACATCCGTAGCTAGTCTCCTGCACTGACTTGCGTGGTTTAACAAGACAAAATACACGAATGCCTAACATAAGTAAACTATTTCTCTGCTACAATACATGGGGACAGGTAAGTGCAAATCAATATTAATTTGTTTAGAGAATATCCATGCCTTGAAAGGTAAGAATAAATAAAGTTTTTCCTTTATCTGGCTGTCTAACAAGATGTAATGGATGAGAGAAGTGTGGCTGGACTGTATCCTCCAGTTAGCTGATGCCAAATTTCAGTGATTACACTGAATTTTGGTATCAGCTGACTGGAAATTTGTAAAAATATTTATTGTAACCAATAAATATTTTTACAAATTTGCCTATGTACATGCCTTACATATTACATATGATTGCTGGATCAACAGGTTTAGATACTAGAGGATGAAGAAATAAAGTGAACCACAATACACTGTAGCAATAATGTTGGTCTATGAGGGCAGACTATGCAAGTCATATAGACCCCCCCAGACACCCTATCTGGATCAGTGACCAGCTTAACCCTGCACATTTTTTTTTTTTAAAGAAAGGAGTTAACTTAAAAGAGGTTTGAAACAAAACCCATTTTTTCCTGTTATTAAATTTGTAAAAGTTTTAAGCATACATGTACATGCTGATTTACTGAAACATAACCCATGCTTCTTTTAAGAGCCTACCATATGTTTCTACATAGTTACTATTCATTTTCGTGTATCAAGATAAGAGCTATAGCATATATAAATTTTCACTTACCTTTGAGGGGGTGACATTGGTCTCCTGCGAGGACTCGAAGATCTACGTACTCTTGGACTAGGTGATCTACGCCCTCTTGGACTAACTGATCGTCTTCCTCTTAAACTAGGTGACCTACGTCCTCTTGGGCTTGGAGATCTTCGGTTCCTAGGACTAGGTGATCGCCTGCCTCGAGGACTGAGTGATCTTCCTCTTTTCATATGTGGTGGTGACATTCTACCTCTTATGGGAGGCGATCCACGCATCCGAGGACTTCCCTTAGGAGTGATGGACCTCCTACCACGTGGACTGGGTGATCTTCTATGAAACCTTGGACTAGGAGTGTGACGGCGAGGACTTGGGGACCTGTACACAATTTGGATATGACAAATTATCACTATACATTTTACATATTTTGCTTAATATATACAAAGACAGCCACAAATTAAGTGACTAGGCATCATATATTGTACACACAATATCATCTCTATACACTGTGCATGAAGTTACAAACATGAAGAGGATGTGAATACACGCTTGAAGTTTCTTACTCTTCCAACAATGAAGATGGTTCTACAGGCAACTCAGATGTGGTTATAGCTAGGTATTACTGAGGGCACCCCCCCCCCACATGTGCATACATACACGAAAAAAAAAGTGTGAATGGCAGCAATGAAAAGTAAGAGGTACCAATGCATTATCACCTCTTGTGCATGGGTCATATAGTTATGCAGACAATTTGGATGAGAGGTGCAACATTCTGAAGTAACAGGTAGTTTGGGAAGAAAAGAAAAGATTGTCAAATTATGCAAGCATAAACAATTATTAACAATAAACAAATTGTATACTGCATTACTTCTTCTCACGTACTGCTATAAATTGGGACATTATAATTTTATTATATTCAGAAAATGTACAAACAACTCAGTTGTGTAGTTGAAAATTGTACCTGTAATCAATGCCATAAAAATCTCCTCCAAATTACTTATCAAAGATAATTGTAGAGGCAACTGGAAATGCAGTAATTGCTACTACTGAAGGCACCAGATATAAGTTAATTGAGAGAGGATCCTGGCTCCAATGTAATCACAATATATCAATTGTGCAATGTAACAGCATATGCCAAAGACCTCTGTAAAATGATTCCTAATGCTGACAAGGAAGAGATTAACAAAAAAAACGAATGTGACGAAATTCTGAAGAGAAGCTGCAAAGTTTCGCAAACAAATCTGGGAGGGTTATGTAAAAAATAAAGTAAAAGCAAACCTTGGAAAGAGAAAGGTGATGAGAGTGCCAAAAAATATCGGAAAAGAAAGATTAGTAATCAGATCAAAGGGAGAGAGCATGGAGGAAGTAGATGTGTTCAGGTATCTGGTAGTGAACTTATCGACAGATGGTTCAACGAGAGATGAGGCTAGCCATAGAAGTGACAAAGGGTAGAAGGTGAGTGGTGTACTAAGGAATTCATGGAGGCAATAAGGGTAATGTACCTAAGTATAATGGTACCAACATTGCTGTGTGGGTAAGAAACGGGTTTTGAATGTTAGTGAGGCGGCGGCTAGAGACAGTAGAAATGCCATGTTTGAAGGACAATGTCAATATTATGTGAGCTCTCTATACATACCTAAAATGAACATACAGAAAGTATGAAGGCATTTGGTAAAAAACTAAGAAAACTAAAATTTATAATTAATCTTTAATAAAATCATAAATATAGTAGTCCTGCCACTGAAAAGGCTAACCATTTATTTTTAAGTCATTAACAGGTTCCAATGCATCAGCACTATAAACATGAAAGATCAGAAGTTGAAATGTCAAAAACTGGGGCCTTTGTGTATCTTGAAAAAAGAAATACAGTAAGGCCCCACTTTATGGTATTTTGCCTTACGGCGTTCCGCTAATACGGCGCTGTCAAATTATGGCCAAAGTTTGCTATACAGCAAGCGGTCTTTCAAATACGGCGCCCCCCACCCGGTTTGTTTACATTTTCCGTGACCACATCTATTATGTCAGGAAACTTTCCAAAATTTCAAGTGTTTTAAAGTTACTGCATATTTTATATGTACTCTGATAATTATACTTATGTGTACCTGTACCTAAATATACTTACACACTGTGCTGGTGTGCAGGTACATATTAAAATCGCTAAGTCTCTCTCTACTTATGACGCCAATACTACGTAATAATAATCACTCTTGGGCTCACTAATGTCTTATTTTACATCAATATAGGCATTTTCATTAATCCATCTATGATATTTTCCTCAAAATTATATATGAAACCTGTTACATAGCATATAAACATGATACATACACTCACAGAATAAAAATTTATGTAAATATGAGATTTGTTTACAAAGCAGCTGTGTGGGTAGTGTCAGAAGAATTACGTTTTCTTTAGTCAAACTGGGGGATAACTGTAGAAAAATATTCTTTTCGTATGCCTTTACTCTATATATAGCAATTCACGATCCTTGCGGGTTTAGTGCTTTTTATTAATAATAGTAATAATAATAATAATAATAATATCTTCATTCACTCTAAAAATGGTGTGTTGCCGTTTGTTTATTCTGTACTAACTTGTTCAACTTGTACACAATGTAAGAGTATTTGTATTGTGAGGTAATTATTATTATAATAAAAAATATTGAGGTAAATGTTTTACAAACTCTTACAAATGTACATGAACGAACTAAAAGTAGACACACATTAATATGCATTTATTTTGCCTGACCAAGTGATCGCCCACTACCTGTTCAGTTTGTGTTCTTACAATGTCTCAACTCTGTATCTCATTCTCTCTCTCATTTACTCTTTCGTTAACTAGTTGGCTCTCATTGACAATGGCGTCAAAGGTTAGCTGTGATAAAAAGAGAAGTCGTAAGCCTCTTGCTTTATTAAGTGCCAAGTTAGAGGATGATGGTGTGCCATTCTGATTTTATTCAATAAACACCCTGCCACTCACCTCTCACACATTAATATTAAGATTTTAAGGTAAGTAATAAGTGTACTCTGTGTGTATCTTACCTTTTATTGTGTTTTTATGCCCATTTCTATTGCTAACTTAATATAAGTTAGTGTAAACTTGTTGTCTGGCATTTATATGCATTTATAAATGGAAAAAAATGGTGTTCTGCCTTCCGGCGATGTCTGCTTTCCGGCGACAGCCTGGAACCTAACCCGCCATGTAAGTGGGGTCCTACTGTATTATAATATTAATTAAATGTACGTATATGAAGTTCCATTCTTTTAATTTAACATGTGAACGCATTCTATGAGAAGGGACACATGAGAGAGGCAACTCACCTTCGGCGGTACCGTGGTGAGGGAGATCTCCTTCCTCTTCGAGGAGACATGGATCGCTTGCCAGGGTGTGGAGCATTACGACGAGGTGGGCTTCCACCACCTCTGTGCTCACCAGCAAAATTACGGGATGGACCCTGTTAAAATGTATCCAGTAAATAAAAATAATCTTGCAAATTAAATAAGCCCACTGTAATAATCCATATTTACCTTTACAAATATGGCTCAACAGGCAAACTGATTAAGAAGCTCCTGGCTTACCTCATCCTCTGAAGTTGAAGGATCCCTGTTAGATCTGTACTGCCTTTTCTTCAAGACAGAATCCTCTTTCCGATGAATCTCAAAGTCATCATCCTTATTCCTTAGGACGGATCGGCTCCTTGAGCGTGAACCACTTTTGAGGGTAAATTTTGAGGTTTAAGAACATTTCCAAAATATATAATAAAAGTTTTTCCACTTATTACAGAACAGAATAATGTTTGTCATCAAGCTTTATCAATGCACACACCAATACAAGAGGTTAATACAGATCAGGATAGTTAATGCTAAAGTGTCAAGAAGTGAGCTCAGTCAACTGTGACAAACCTACACAATACATGGGAGCTGAGTAACACAAAACCCATCTTTTCTGATAGAATAAGGGGGCTGGAGCCTGCATTCAAACATTTAACACCCTTGCAAATAAAATTATGATGCCTTCAGCACCACTAAATTCCTTGCACAACTATTCCTACATGGAGAGAACCCCACTCTTGGTGCAATCCATCTCCACCCTAACACCTGACCTTAAAAAGCTGACCTAGTGATATCCTGCACCCATCTTCACAACACTACACCTCACAATATGCAACACAAGGTGTTGAGCAGCTGAAACAAATGAACACTACCACAGCCAAAAATCAATGTCAGCCAATAAGCTGAATTCTTAGTTTCATCTGTTAGTAGGAATCTGCAGACATTGTCTTCCACATCTGCAAATTAGGCTCAGAGCCCTACACCTGTGTTTCTCTGTTTGAATTTAGTTTTTATTCTCTTCTGCCACACAGTACAGTAGGACCCTGCTTTATGGCATTTCGCCTTACGGCGTTCTGCAAATACGGACATTTCAAATTATGACCAAAACTCTATATGGCTCCCCCCACCTGATTTTCTAATATGGCCACCACGGTGACCATATTAGACTCTCCATTATGTCTGGAAACTTCCCAAAATTTCAAGTGTTTCAAAGTTACTTCATATTTTATATATACAGCCTCTCCTCACTTAACGGCAGAGTTCTGTTCCAGATACCACGTCATTCATTGAATTCGTCGCTAAGTGAGGAGCACACTACAATGGTACTGGGTTTGTGTCAACCATCTTTGATATTGTTTTTATGTCACCTTTGCACCATTTATAACATTTCTGGTATATTTTTAAATGTTTATACAGTAGTGTACTGTATAATGAAATACAGAACAGAGGAAATCAGCTCTAATTTACATTATTTACGTATAAATACTGGTCACAGAGACTGTCATAACTGCGAGGCATCAGTATATGAATAGCTAAGTGAGGAGGAGCTGTACTCTGATAATTATACTTATGTGTACCTGTACCTAATTATACTTATACACTGTGCTGGCATGCAGGTATATGTTAAAATTACTAAGAGTGTCTTATCAGTGTTGAAGATGCCATATTAATAATGATGCAATAATAATCACTATGAGGTGCATTACATATCATATATTACGTTAATATAGGCACTTTCATTAATCCATCTATGATATTTTTTCAAAATTATATAATAATGCTATGTAACATATAAACATGATAAATACAGTGGTCCCTCGCTTTTCGTAGTTCTCGGCAATCGTAAATTTCGCCAATCATAGGGGTATTTTCGTATAAACATGGACTCGCTGTCTCATAGGTTGACTCGCGAATAGTAGTTCGTCCAGGACGCTTACGCACGGTGTGAGCCGGGGAGGCCTCCCTACCCAGCCAGTCTGGCATTGTTTACCAGTGAGTGAAGGTCCCCTCAAGTGTTCCAACGAAATATTTCATAATATTCCACTCATTTTAGTGCTTGCAAGTACTAAATAAGCTACCATGGCTCCAAAGTAAGCTCCAAGCCTGTGGTAAAGAAGGTGAGAAATATGTACAGTGACAAAGTCTTGGGCCATTTTAGGGAAGTGTTAAAGAGACGCCAGAAACAGAGCTCTCTCCACAGTTACTTAGCGAGACAGGACTAGAGTGACTCTCAAGGTGGTCCTAGTGGCATTAAGAAACAGAGAGGAGAAGCAACCCCAGAGAAGCAATTGGTACCTGAGGTGTTGCTGGAAGGGGATTCCCCTTCCAAACTGTAAACAACCCTATCTCTCTCCTCCTCCAGTCTCCCATACACTAAGAAGAATCTCCAATAAAGGTAAGTGTTATGCTGTTAATGTTTCATTCATCATTTCCCATTGTATTGTTTATGTACTACATGTATATTTCATGTAAAAAATTTTTTTGTTTTAATACTTCTGAGTGTCATAAACGGATTAATTGTATTTACATTATTTCTTATGGGGAAAATTGATTCGCAAATCGTAAATTTCGTTTATAGTAGCTCCTCCAGGAACGGATTAATTACAAAAAATGAGGGACCACTGTATATCCACAGTAGAGTAAATTAACAAATATGAAATGTTTTTCCAGTTGGAGTGTCAGAAAAAACGTTTTCTCTAGTTCAACACCAAAGAAAATGTGTACACAACAGTATTACTGGAGATAACTGTAAAAAATTATTCCTTTCATATGCCTTCATTCAGAGCGTTATTCCTTCTAAAAATGGTGTTACATGAGAATGGGAGTGTTGCTCTTTATTTATTCTACTTTACCAACGTGGAGACAACTTGAACATTATGTAAGGTGTTTGTATTATGGTATAAGATTCACAGACATGGAAATGAACATTTTTTTTTTTTAACAAGTTGGCCATCTCCCACCGAGGCAGGGTGACCCAAAAAGAAAATACTTTCATCATCATTCAACATTTTCACCTCACTCACACATAATCACTGTTTTCGCAGAGGTCCCCAGAATACAACAGTTTAGAAGCATATACGTATAAAGATACACAACATATCCCTCCAAACCGCTAATATCCCGAACCCCTCCTTTAGAGTACAGGCATTGTACTTCCCATTTCCAAGACTCAAGTCCTGCTATATAAAAATAACTGGTTTCCCTGAATCCCTTCACTAAATATTACCCTGCTCACACTCCAACAGATTGTCAGGTCTCAAATACCATTCGTCTCCATTCACTCTTATCGAACACGCTCATGCATGCCTGCTGGAAATCCAAGTCCCTCGCCCACAAAACCTACCTTACCTCTTCCTTCTAACCTTTTCAAGGATGACCCCTACCCTGCCTTCCTTCCCCTACAGATTTATACGCTCTCCATGTCATTCTACTTTGATCCATTCTCTCTAAATGACCATACCACCTTATCAACCCCTCTTCAGCTCTCTGACTAATACTTTTATTAACTCCACACCTTCTCCTAATTTCCACACTCCGAATTTTCTGCATATTTACACCACACATTGCCCTTAGACAGGACATCTCCACTGCCTCCAACCGCCTCCTCGCTAATGCATTCACAACCCAAGCTTCACATCCATATAACAGTGTTGGTACTACTATACAGTGGACCCCCGACTTACAATATTAATTCGTTCCAGAAGGCTGTTCGGGTGCTGTTACCGAGCGAATTTGCTCCCATAAGGAATATTGTAAATTAGATTAGTCCGTTTCAGACCCCCAAAAATACACTTAAAGAAGCACTTACAAAAATACACTTACATAATTGTTCGTGTTGGGAGCTGATCGTAAGTCGGGGGTCCACTGTACTTCCATACATTCCCTTGCCTCCACAGATAACGTTTTTTGTCTCCACATGTACCTCAACGCACCACTCACCTTTTTTCCCTCATCAATTCTATGATTAACCTCATTCTTCATAAATCCATCTGCTGACACGTCAACTCCCAAGTATCTGAAAACATTCACTTCTTCCATGCTCCTCCTCCCCAATTTAATATCCAATTTTTCTTTATCTAAATCATTTGATACCCTCATCACCTTACTCTTTTCTATGTTCACTTTCAACTTTCTACCTTTACACACACTCCCAAACTCATCTACTAACCTTTGCAATTTTTCTTCAGAATCTCCCATAAGCACAGTATCAGCAGCAAAAACCAACTGTGTCAATTCCCATTTTGTATTTAATTCCCCATAATTTAATCCCACCCCTCTCCCGAACACCCAAGCATTTACTTCTTTTACAACCCCATCTATAAATATATTAAACAACCATGGTGACATTACACATCCCTGTCTAAGACCTACTTTTACCGGGAAGTATTCTCCCTCTCTTCTACACACCCTAACTTGAGCCTCACTATCTTCATAAAAACTCTTTTACAGCATTTAGTAACTTACCAGCTATTCCATATACTTGCAACATCTGCCACATTGCTCCCCTATCCACTATCATATGCCTTTTCTAAATCCATAAATGCAATAAAAACTTCCCTACCTTCATTTAAATACTGTTCACATATATGCTTCAATGTAAACACTTGATCTACACATCCCCTACCCACTCTGAAACCTCCTTGCTCATCCGCAATCCTACATTGTCCCACCTCTAAATCTTTCAATTATAACCCTACCATACACTTTTCCTATACTCAGTAAACTTATTCCTCTATAATTTTTACAATCTCTTTTGTCCCCTTCCCTTTATATAAAGGGACTATACATGTTCTCTGCCAATCCCTAGGTACCTTCCCCTCTTTCATACATTTATTAAACAAAAATACCAACCACTTCAACACTATATCCCCCCCTGCTTTTAACATTTCTGTTATGATTTGTAGACAGCCTGTACTGTCTGCACAGACAGCCCATGCTGTCTGCCAGCTTAGTTCATATTTCGCGCCATGCTGGTGCTGCCACCTATAGGCATTGCCACTTCAGCCTGCCTGCCCTTGCCTCACTCTCACTCACACAGTGGCCTAGCAGGAAGACACAAGGCCTACTCCTAGCTCTCTCTCGTGGGATGGCCCTCCCGGGCCATGGGCACAACACACAAGCCTGTGTACCCACCACGACATTATTAATAAAGTAAGAAGCCTCCGAAGACGTTTATCATTCACACCCCATTATCATACTACCAATAAACCCATTAAACATTGGTAGCAGCGGTGGTCGCAGCAGTTGTTTGCCCGGAGAAAGGAAGGAGAGGTATGAAGTCATCTTCACTTCATTACCCTACACAAGTAGCATCCGTCTCTCAACAAGTTATCCTGATGTTGTGTCTGCACGTTTGAGCATCCAGACACAGGTACAAGCAGGATCCAGGCCGAAATTTGCCGAAATTCTCCGAGAATTGTAAGTGACCCCACGCTACAGCGTCCCACGCTGTTTCCCAAGTCACGTGTTCAGCGTCACTGTTGCTGCTGCTGTTGTTCAGCTCAGCACAGCTGTTTCAGCAAGCCAGAGGTGAGTTTCGTGGTGATTTATGCGTCCAGTGTGTTTCCCCGTGTTTGTGGGTGGGAGGAGGAGGAATGGCCAGATGCTCCCTCGCCATACACTCATCCACGCTCCTCGCCACCACACTACCATACACCACTCACCACTGCCCACTCCCTCTGCTGTGTTTTCTGCTGTTTTCCGTGTGAATTCATTGCCAGAACTGTGTATCCGAGTGCCCAAGGCCACTCGAAGCTACGTGGATCAGCATGCCACGTAGATCACGACGCCACGTGGATCCCGACGCCACGTGGGTGTGGGCGATGTCATGTAGATCTACCAGCCATGTGAGTTACCAGATGTCCCAGGCCACATGCTGTGTGTGCTGCCCGCATCACATTAATGTCACCGACGATGCTGCCCGACCTCATGACGTCACGATGTCTACTGACGTCACCTCACGATGTCTGCCTGACGTCACCTCGAGATGTCTGCTGACGTCACCTCGCGACATCACATGATGTCACCATCGAGCGTTCAGTAATTATTTTAGTATTGTCGAGAAACAAGTCTGGGGACACTTAGACTAACCTCTGCTATAACTCCAACTGCCGAGAGAATGATACTCGCCAAGCCGCAGTTAGCCCTGTCGGCAAGCGCTCTGTCAGCCTCGTGTCACAAGCTTCAGTGAGCAGCCTGCACAAAGATGATGTCACTTTGACTGCTAGCTCTCTCACTGCAGTCTGGTGTATGATGTTACGACTCCCAGATGTTTCGCCCAGTCGTCTCTGCCACGACTCGCTCCACGCTCGCCGGCAGTGACAGCCCAGCGACAGTACCAGTCGAGAAGTGTCCTCCTGAGTCACTTGCCAGAAGTCCTGCCCAGTTGCCGAGTTTTGTCGACGCCTCAATCGAGGGCACCAGCATGTCGTGCCCAAGGCTGAGTGAAAACCTGCAGCGACTCCTACGATGACTGCTTCACCGTTCCAGAGGAGACTGTACCCTGTTACGTCACAGCTCAGCCGCAGCGATGTCTCCTGTGTTGCAGTATCTGTCCAGACGCAGGAAAGCGTGCAGTGATGCCCTTCGACGCTCACTGCCTATGACCACAATGTTTAGCACACCCCATATGTTTTTTTCTTCCCTCCCTGTAGGAAGTTTTTTTTTCCATGTCCATATGTATATATATGTTTTTATTTTGTGCTCTGTGCCCTGTTCCTACGAGAGAGAGACCGAGTTTCTTTTACCACCAGTATTGTCGCGTTGGGACGACACACGGTAGGTGGCCGAGCGTATGTAGACAGCCTGTACTGTCTGCACAGACAACCCATGCTGTCTGCCAGCTTAGTTCATATTTCTCGCCATGCTGGTGCTGCCACCTATAGGCGTTGCCACTTCAGCCTGCCTGCCCTTGCCTCACTCTCACTCGCACAGCAGCCTAGCAGGAAGACACAAGGCCTACTCCTAGCTCTCTCTCGTGGGATGGCCCTCCCGGGCCATGGGCACAACACACAAGCCTGTGTACCCACCACGACATTATCAATAAAGTAAGAAGCCTCCGAAGACGTTTATCATTCACACCCCATTATCATACTACCAATAAACCCATTAAACAGATTCTGTCAGTTCCAGCTGCTTTACCCCCTTTCATTCTACGTAATGCCTCACGCACCTCCCCCACATTCGCATCCTGTTCTTCACTCCTAAACGATGGTATACCTCCCTGGCCAGTGCATGAAATTACCGCTTCCCTTTCTTCGTCAACATTTAGAAGCTCCTCAAAATATTCTCGCCATCTACCCAAAATCTCCATCTCAAACTTCTGCCCCACATTCTAATAGTGCATTTTTAAAACTAGTGCAATCCTCTTCAACCCCCCCCCACTACTCATACTTGCACCAGCCCACCTTTCTGCCAACAGTTGCTTATATCTCACCCGAACTTCCTCCTGCCTTAGTTTATACACTTGCACTTCCCTCTTGCTTGTTGTTGTCATTTTCCTCTTTCCCATCTACCTCTTACTCTAACTGTAGCTGCAACTAAATAATGATCCGATATATCAGTTGCCCCTCTATAAATGTGTACATCCTGGAGCCTACCTATCAACCTTTTATCCACCAATACATAATCTAACAAGCTACTTTCATTACGTGCTATATCATACCTCGTATATTTATCCTCTTCTTCATAAAATATGTATTACTTATTACCAAACCTCTTTCTACACATAGCTCAATTAACCCTTTCGGGGTTTCGGCCGTACTAGTATGGCTTACGCGCCAGGGTTTTCGAAGTACACCTACCATCCGACTTACGACCTGCTCGACTTATGACCACTCGACTTACGACCGTGTTTTTTATGCCAAATTTCTGAGAAATAAACTATTTGTGTTGTACACACTGTTTATCCTAAACCTTACAGTATAAAATACAGTACTAACAACATAAAAAGTAAATAAAACATGAAATACAAAATAAAACAATAAAATAAAGTCATTACAAAAATGTTTTGTTGATATTAAGTAGTAAAGTTCGATTTACAACCATTTCGACTTACGACCAGTTTCTCGGAACCGAACTCGGTCGTAAGTCGGATGGTAGGTGTACATGTACTAGTACGCATAAATTCTAGCGCCCTCAAATTTAGCAAGAGAAAGCTGGTAGGCCTACATATGAAAGAATGGGTCTATGTGGTCAGTGTGCGCAGTCTAAAAAAAATCCTGCAGCACACAGTGTGTAATGAGAAAAAAAAAACTGTCAGTCTATGGTTTAAAACAGCGACTTTGCACTGTATTTTCGTATGGTATTTATTGCTGTATTCTAGTTTTCCTGGTTTCATTGTATAGAATGGAAGACATATTACAGAAATTGAGATGATTTTGACTGGTTTTACAATGAAAAGTACCTTGAAATTGAGCTCAAAGTAGCAGAAATGTTCGTTTTTTACCAAAGTTCAAAAGTAAACAAATCATGCCAAGCGTCCAATACACGTCAACTGGTGAGTCTAATATTCTTTCACAAGTGCGCCGATATTATTTATACCATTTCTACACTAATGCAATAGTATGCATAACAGTAAATCTTATTATTTTTGTGAGAAAAAATCAAAGTGGAAAGCAAAAGAAATGGAAGAGGGGCCTGGGGATGTGACTAATGAACAGAGGAAATGTTATTTTAGTGCCAGGAATGTCTTTCTTGTTTATTCTGGACCCAATTTGGAAATTGGCATTTTTTGAAATTTGTGTGAAATTGGCAAAATTGCTAAATTCTGACCACTTTATTGGATAGTTGAAATCAGTCGAAAATAGGGCTCAAAGTGGGTATAATCGCCGATGCGTAAACATCGTCAAGACTGCTAACTTCCTGAGAGCATAATTCCATAAGTTTTCCATCAAATTTCATACTTTTGGTGTCATTATGATTGGGAAAAGATTCTCTATGTTTTCATATGAATATATATATATCTTTCTTTCAACACACCGGCCGTATCCCACCGAGGAGGGGTGGCCCAAAAGGAAAAACAAAAGTTTCTCCTTTTACAATTAGTAATATATACAGGAGAAGGGGTTACTAGCCCCTTGCTCCCGGTGTTAGATAGGAGTGAATGGAGACGAATGATACTTGGGACCTGACGATCTGTTGGAGTGTGAGCAGGGTAATATTTAGTGAAGGGATTCAGGGAAACCGGTTATTTTCATATAGTCGGACTTGAGTCCTGGAAATGGGAAGTACAATGCCTGCACTTTAAAGGAGTGGTTTGGGATATAGGCAGTTTGGAGGGGTATGTTGTGTATCTTTATACGTATATGCTTCTAAACTGTTGTATTCTGGGCACCTCTGCAAAAGCAGTGATAATGTGTGAGTGTGGTGAAAGTGTTGAATGATGATGAAAGTATTTTCTTTTTGGGGATTTTCTTTCTTTTTTTGGGTCACCCTGCCTCGGTGGGAGACGACCGACTTGTTGAAAAAAAAAAAAAAAAAATTCAAAGTTGGGAAGACAACAGTGAAAAGCTCAACCAAGAATAAAGAAAAAACCCTAAGAATAAGCATTATCTCAAACTTGCCTCTTGAAGTACATATAAATCAAACAGCAGTAGCACAAAGCAAGTTTGCAAACAAAAGAGCAGTCAAAGAGTTTCAAAACTATTCATACTCCAGACATGTAACCTATTCTTAAATTTGCATTACCAATGTAGTACCCACACCTAGCACATAGATGATAAAAAGTCTGGGAAAGTTATCTTTTCCCTCCTAGTAGGTTGAACAGGGTATGTCTGTACTTGTAAGTATAAAAGGATGGCATAAAAATTATTTAAGTGAGAGGATATTATCAACAAGCACATCTCTAAAGGCATGTTTGCACAAGACTTAGGAGACACCCAAGCAGTAATTTAACCTTGATGTAATAAATGCATCAACTAACCTGGAAGACTCTGAATTGGAGCTGGGCGAGCGTGTAGGTCGTCTACGCACTTTAGGTCTTGGAGATGAAGAACGTTTGCGTGGGCTACCAGATCTCTTTGGAGGACTAGGTGAACGTTTACGTGAAATAGGAGAGTGCTTGCGAGGAGTGACCGATCTTTTCCGGACACTGGGAGATCGCTTACGAGGCGTGGGCGTCCTTTTACGAAGACTCGGTGACCTCTTCCGAATACTGGGTGACCGTTTACGTGGACTGGGTGACCTCTTCCTAATACTAGGTGATCGCTTTCGAATTCCTGGTGAATGTTTTCGAGGAGAATTTCTACGTCTGCGATCATCATCCTTTCTTGGAGATTTCCCCCTGGGAGACCTAAAAAAATAAACCAATTTCCACTGTACGGGACACATGATTTTTTAGTGAAGGTTAAGAATAGAGGTCCTTGGCATCTCTACCTCTTCCCCACAAGGAAAGTAAGTCTATTTTAATCACCAATACAGTATAAAGGTACCTGCTTGTGTTATCTCAGAGCACAGTAAACTCCAACATAACTGATTATATTATAAGGGATTGTCCAAGTATCTTAAATTGGAATGTTAATTGCATACAAGGTGTAATGTACTGCAACTAAAGTCTATTTTTGTCTAAAAAATTGTACTTTTAACCCGTAAACGGTCCAAACGTATATATACGTTTTTTCAACATTTGAAAGTAGGTAGTAGGTTGGTAGACAGCAACCACCCAGGGAAGTACAACCATCCTGCCAGATGACTGTGAAACAGAAACCTTTAACTGTTTTGCATGATAGTAGGATTGCTGGTTTCTTTTTCTGTCTCATAAACATGCTAGATAACAGGGATATCTTGCTACTCCTACTTACACTTTGGTCACACTTCACAGACACGCATATGCATATATATATATATACATCTAGGTTTTTCTCCTTTTTCTAAATAGCTCTTGTTCTTCTTTATTTCTTCTATTGTCCATGGGGAAGTGGAAAAGAATCTTTCCTCCGTAAGCCATGCGTGTCGTATGAGGCGACTAAAATGCCGGGTGCAATGGGCTAGTAACCTTTTCTCCTGGAGACATTTACTAAAAAAGAGAAAAAAAACTTTATAAAACTGGGATGCTTGAATGTGCGTGGATGTAGTGCGGATGACAAGAAACAGATGATTGCTGATGTTATGAATGAAAAGAAGTTAGATGTCCTGGCCCTAAGCGAAACAAAGCTGAAGGGGGTAGGGGAGTTTCAGTGGGGGGAAATAAATGGGATTAAATCTGGAGTATCTGAGAGAGTTAGAACAAAGGAAGGGGTAGCAGTAATGTTGAAGGATTAGTTATGGAAGGAGAAAAGAGAATATGAATGTGTAAATTCAAGAATTATGTGGATTAAAGTAAAGGTTCGGTGCGAAAAGTGGGTCATAATAAGCGTGTATGCACCTGGAGAAGAGAGGAATGTAGAGGAGAGAGAGAGATTTTGGGAGATGTTAAGTGAATGTATAGGAGCCTTTGAACCAAGTGAGAGAGTAATTGTGGTGGGGGACCTGAATGCTAAAGTAGGAGGAACTTTTAGAGAGGGTGTGGTAGGTAAGTTTGGGGTGCCAGGTGTAAATGATAATGGGAGCCCTTTGATTGAACTTTGAATAGAAAGGGGTTTAGTTATAGGTAATACATATTTTAAGAAAAAGAGGATAAATAAGTATACAAGATATGATGTAGGGTGAAATGACAGTAGTTTGTTGGATTATGTATTGGTAGATAAAAGACTGTTGAGTAGACTTCAGGATGTACATGTTTATAGAGGGGCGACAGATACAGTGGACCCCCGCATAACGATCACCTCCCAATGCGACCAATTATGTAAGTGTATTTATGTAAGTGCGTTTGTACGTGTATGTTTGGGGGTCTGAAATGGACTAATCTACTTCTCAATATTCCTTATGGGAGCAAATTCGTTCAGTACTTGCACCTGAACATACTTCTGGAATGAAAAAATATCGTTAACCGGGGGTCCACTGTATATCAGATCACTTTCTAGTTGTAGCTACACAGAGTAAAAGGTAGATGGGATACAAAGAGAATAGAAGCATCAGGGAAGAGAGAGGTGAAGGTTTATAAACTAAAAGAGGAGGCAGTTACGGTAAGATATAAACAGCTATTGGAGGATAGATGGGCTAATGAGAGCATAGGCAATGGGGTCGAAGAGGTATGGGGTAGGTTTAAAAATGTAGTGTTAGAGTGTTCAGCAGAAGTTTGTGGTTACAGGAAAGTGGGTGCGGGAGGGAAGAGAAGCGATTGGTGGAATGATGATGTAAAGAGAGTAGTAAGGGAGACAAAGTTAGCATATGAGAAGTTTTTACAAAGTAGAAGTGATACAAGGAGAGAAGAGTATATGTTATCAACAAATTTTGTTGAAAAATAAGAAAAAGTTTTGGAGTGAGATTAACCAGTTAAGGAAGCCTAGAGAACAAATGGATTTGTCAGTTAAAAATAGGAGAGGAGAGTTATTAAATGGAGAGTTAGAGGTATTGGGAAGATGGAGGGAATATTTTGAGGAATTGTTAAATGTTGATGAAGATAGGGAAGCTGTGATTTCGTGTATATGGCAAGGAGGAATAACATCTTGTAGGAGTGAGGAAGAGCCAGTTGTGAGTGTGGGGGAAGTTCGTGAGGCAGTAGGTAAAATGAAAGGGGGTAAGGCAGCCGGGATTGATGGGATAAAGATAGAAATGTTAAAAGCAGGTGGGGATATAGTTTTGGAGTGGTTGGTGCAATTATTTAATAAATGTATGGAAGAGGGTAAGGTACCTAGGGATTGGCAGAGAGCATCCATAGTTCCTTTGTATAAAGGCAAAGGGGACAAAACAGAGTGCAAAAATTATAGGGGAATAAGTCTGTTGAGTATACCTGGTAAAGTGTATGGTAGAGTTATTATTGAAAGAATTAAGAGTAAGACGGAGAATAGGATAGCAGATGAACAAGGAGGCTTTAGGAAAGGTAGGGGGTGTGTGGACCAGGTGTTTACAGTGAAACATATAAGTGAACAGTATTTAGATAAGGCTAAAGAGGTCTTTGTGGCATTTATGGATTTGGAAAAGGCGTATGACAGGGTGGATAGGGGGGCAATGTGGCAGATGTTGCAGGTGTATGGTGTAGGAGGTAGGTTACTGAAAGCAGTGAAGAGTTTTTACGAGGATAGTGAGGCTCAAGTTAGAGTATGTAGGAAAGAGGGAAATTATTTCCCAGTAAAAGTAGGCCTTAGACAAGAATGTGTGATGTCACCATGGTTGTTTAATATATTTATAGATGGGGTTGTAAGAGAAGTAAATGCGAGGGTCTTGGCAAGAGGCATGGAGTTAAAAGATAAAGAATCACACATAAAGTGGGAGTTGTCACAATTGCTCTTTGCTGATGACACTGTGCACTTGGGAGATTCTGAAGAGAAGTTGCAGAGATTGGTGGATGAATTTGGTAGGGTGTGCAAAAGAAAATTAAAAGTGAATACAGGAAAGAGAAAGGTTATGAGGATAACAAAAAGTTTAGGTGATGAAAGATTGGATATCAGATTGGAGGGAGAGAGTATGGAGGAGGTGAATGTATTCAGATATTTGGGAGTGGACGTGTCAGCGGATGGGTCTATGAAAGATGAGGTGAATCATAGAATTGATGAGGGGAAAAGGGTGAGTGGTGCACTTAGGAGTCTGTGGAGACAAAGAACTTTGTCCTTGGAGGCAAAGAGGGGAATGTATGAGAGTATAGTTTTACCAACGCTCTTATATGGGTGTGAAGCATGGGTGATGAATGTTGCAGCGAGGAGAAGGCTGAAGGCAGTGGAGATGTCATGTCTGAGGGCAATGTGTGGTGTGAATATAATGCAGAGAATTCGTAGTTCGGAAGTTAGGAGGAGGTGCGGGATTACCAAAACTGTTGTCCAGAGGGCTGAGGAAGGGTTGTTGAGGTGGTTCGGACATGTAGAGAGAATGGAGCGAAACAGAGTGACTTCAAGAGTGTATCAGTCTGTAGTGGAAGGAAGGCGGGGTAGGGGTCGGCCGAGGAAAGGTTGGAGGGAGGGGGTAAAGGAGGTTTTGTGTGCGAGGGGCTTAGACTTCCAGCAGGCATGCGTGAGCGTGTTTGATAGGAGTGAATGGAGACAAATGGTTTTTAATACTTGACGTGCTGTTGGAGTGTGAGCAAAGTAACATTTATGAAGGGGTTCAGGGAAACCGGCAGGCCGGACTTGAGTCCTGGAGATGGGAAGTACAGTGCCTGCACTCTGAAGGAGGGGTGTTAATGTTGCATTTAAAAACTGTAGTGTAAAGCACCCTTCCGGTAAGACAGTGATGGAGTAAATGATTGTGAAAGTTTTTCTTTTTCGGGCCACCCTGCCTTTGTGGGAATCGGCCAGTGTGATAATAACTAATAACTAACTAGTGAAATAGCTAGGAATTTGATTAACTGGAATAATGATTGGCCTAAAATGGAAGTCAAAGTCGGCAAAAATCGCCTATGCGTAAATATCGCTGAAGAAGCAAAATTTGCAGGAGTGCAAATTCATCAATTTTCCATCAAATTTCATACTTTTTGTTTTATTACCTTCAGAAAAAGATTCCCTACCATTTGATAAGAAAAAAAAAGTTTTGAAAATTTTTGGACCCTGTGGACAAGTCTCAGATCGGGGGTCTGGACCCTGAAAGGGTTAAGGGATACCTAATAAAAAGATTATTACCATACTAAAACAAAATTCATGTAGGTACACTGAATATGTCTAATATAATACAAAGGCTTTACCTGTCAGTTCGGATGTTCTTTCTATCTCTAGTATGACCCTTGTCTCCTCTCTCTCCTCTATCACTTCGTTCCTTCTTTGTAGAAATTTCAGGCTTTTCTTGTTTGACTGATACCTCCAGCTTGGGTGAAGATTCACGTTTGGGTGACTTGGTGGATGAAGATTTCTCTTTTGTTGTAGCTTCACCATTTGCTTCCTTCTTCTCCTCTTTAATTTTTGTTTCATCCTTTTTATCCCACCTAAGAAATTAAAAACCAAAATTACTTACTAAATAATTAACAAACAACACACTCCTACCTACTGAACCTTCAAGACAGCAGCTTTTATTCAAAAAATTAGTGTAAAGATACAAATAAATTTTTTAGACAGAAGACCATTATCTGACTAGGGTTTATTTGGCACATTTTGGTTATAGCGCTATTGAAGAGTTGCAGCACAATGTTATACAACACTTCGTAAAATAAACTTCTTAAAATAAACACAGTTCAGCTTGTGAGGAGGAGGAAAATTTTGGAATGTCACCCGCAGGATACTTTTAACTGTGGGTTAAACCACTGAGTCAATGGGGGAGACCTACTGCCATCCCCCGTCACCCTCCACAACCCTTGTCCCAGTCTTCAGTTCATACGTGCGTAGAACCATCCTCTCCTATGAGTTAGCTGCATTTATTTTTGTTTGTGGATTGAGTTTAGATCTTTTAATTGCCATATCTTAAATCTGCCAAGCAATCATGGCACCCAGTAGTCATACAAGTGTTGCTGAAAGTGGCAAGAAAAAGTTTAAGCACTTATGTCTAGAAGTTACGATAACAATCGAGATGTTAGACAAGCTTAAGAGTGGCTCACGTGTGGTGTATATAGCGAGGGCCCATGGCTTTAATGAAGCTTCAGTTCGCACAATTAAACAGATCGAGGTGAATATACGAGCTCGTGTAATGAATAACCCAAGATGTCATCTCGTGAAAAGAATGACATGTGGATCACAAGTAGATGAAACAGAAAACTTGTTGCCCGAGTGGATCGAACAAAAGACAAAGAAAGGTTCACTACTTAATTTCATCTTAATTAGGTAAAAGGCCTTACAGTTGTTTAAAGCGGTGTGTGATAAGGAAGGCCTGAAAAAGAGTGTATGTTTAGCAGAGGCTGGTTCCACAACTTTAAGTTGCATAATAAGTTACATAATATTAAGTTTTCTGGTGAAAGTGCTTCAGCTGATCATACAGCAGCAAGTAATTTCCCTGCTGAATTGCAGGAAATTATTTCTGACGGTGGCTATGGGCCACAACAAGGGTTTAATGCTGACGAGACAAGTGTTTTTTGGAAGAAAATGCCAACACGAACTTATGTCAGTCAGCAAGAGAAAAATGCACCAGGCTTCAAGACAGCAAAGGACTGCTTCACCTTGCTCCTTTGCAGTAATGCATCAGGTGATTTCAAGTGTAAGCTCATGGTTATTTACCGCTCTAAGGATCCTTGTGCTTTGAAAGGTGTAGATAAAAACACCTTGCCAGTCATTTGGAGGTCAAACAAGTCAGTACGGATGACAGGAAATATTTATTGACTGGCTTAAGCATCACTTTATTCCTGAAGTAAAGTTTTACCTGCACAGCAAGAACCTTGCATTCAAGGTTCTCTTCATTCTTGATAATTTCCATACTCATCCACAAGCTTTGCTTGATGTGACCACACATGCAAACGTTGTATTTTTACCTCCAAATACATCTCTAATATAAACACTGGATTGCGGAGTTAAGTCATTCAAGTGTAACTACACAAAAAAAAAGTTATGCAAAAAGCAGTTGCATCAATGAACTTTGACTCCAATCTGGCAGTAGCGAGCTTCTGGAATAAATTTAACATTGCAGATGCCATCAGTTATGCTAGAAGTGCATGGAGTTAAGTGCCCCAATCATCATTAAATGCAGGCTGGGGAAAGTTATGGCTTTCTGTAGTTAATTCGTTCACTGGTTTTCCCTTGCTTGAGCGTCAGGTTCAGGAATCTGTTCAGCTGGCAAGGAGATTACCAGGTGATGGTTTTGAAGATATGAATGAAGATGTGAACAAGCTCTTAGAAGATGGCAGAGCTCAATGCACAGATACAAGGGAGCTACATAACAGATGATGATGAACAACAACCTAAAGAAAAACAGTTAACATTGCAGCAGTTATGTGAACACTTCCATATTACTGGCAAAGTTGCAGACTTTTTCACTGAAGAGGACCCTGACAAATCTAGAAGCAGTGCTTTGAAACAGGGTCTAGACCAGCTGATGATGCCTTACCGTCAGCTTTATAATGTATTGCTGGGTGAAAAGAGCCCAGAGATCCATTAGAGAATTTATGCACACTCCAATACAACCATCGACTTGAGTACCAGAACCTCGACCATCCACTTCTGCCGACAACCAACAACCATCCACCTCACCCCAGTAGGGCCACACCATGCATATCCAATATTCACAATCATCTACAAACATCATTACCCACAATTTAAGGTAAGAAATACTATAACAGTGAACCCCCCAGTTAACGTAATTAATCTGTTCCAGAGAGCGTGTCTTATACCGAATCTGACTTAATCCAAATTAATTTTCCCCATAAGAAATGATGAAAATCCAATTAATCCATTCCAGACACCCAAAAGTATTAAACAAATTTTTTTACATGAAATATACATTTTCCTACACAGAAAAAATGAGACATGCAAAATAAACAATACTAAAATGACACTTACCTTTATTGAAGACTTATTGATATCAATGAGTGATGAGACGGGAGGGAAGAGGATGTAGGTGTACTAGTGTTTAGAAGGGAAATCCCTTTCCATAAGGACTTCAGGTACCAAGTCCTTTTCCAGGGTTACTTCCCTTCTTTGTTTTTTTAATGCCACTAGGACCAGCTTGAGTCACTGGACCAGACACCAAAAATCTGTCCAGAGAGCTCTATTTATGGCATGTCTAAGATTTCCCTAAAATGGGACACAACATTGTCATTGTAGATGTTGCCAGCACAGCTTGTAACAGCTGTGTCAGGGTGATGTTCATCCGTAAATGTTTGCACTTCAGTCCACTTTGCACAAATGTTATTAATCTTTGAAGGAAATTCCTGAGCTGTGATCTGTTGGTGTTGCACCTCAAGCTCTTGCAGCTCTGTAGTGGTTAGCTCTTCGTCGTCATCCTCCACGAACTCTTCCACATCCTCCAAACTCGTATCCAACCCCGTGGAATTCCCCAACGTCACAACAGATTCCACAACTGGCATAGGCTCCTCAGGGTCAGCTGTAAACCCTTCAAAATCCCTCTCTTCTACACATTCTGGCCACAATTTTCTCCAAGCAGAGTTCAAAGTGCTGGAAGTCACTCCCTCCCAAGCCTTACCTATAAGGTTTATGCAAGTGAGGATACTGAAGTGATCTTTCCAGAACTCTCTTAGGGTCAATTCAGTGTCTGAGGTCACTTCAAAGCACTTCTGAAACACTGCTTTGGTATACAGTTTTTTGAAATTTGAAGTGACCTGCTGGTCCATGGGCTGGAGGAGAGGAGTGGTATTAGGGGACAAGAATTTCACTTTGATGAAATTAAACTCCAGCACCATTCGCTCTTCCAAGTCTGGAGGATGAGGAGCATTGTCCATTACCAGGAGGCACTCAAGTTTCAATTTATTTTCCAGGAGGTATTTTTTCACACTGGGGGCCAAACATGTCACAGAACCAATCTAGGAAAATATCCTTCGTGACCCATGCCTTGCTGTTTGCCTCTCACATCACACACAATTTAGTCTTGACAACACTTTTTCTTGAACACACTGGGATTTTCAGAGTGATACACAAGTAAAGGCTTCACTTTCAAATCCCCACTAGCATTACTACAAAACATGAGAGTTAGCCTGTCTTTCATAGGTTTGTGTCCTGGGAGTGCCTTTTCCTCTTGAGTAATGTAGGTCCTGTTTGGCATTTTCTTCCAAAACAGGCGTGTTTCATCACAATTGAACACTTGCTGGGGTTTTAATTTTTCAGCCTCTATGTACCCCTTGAAGTCCTGAACATATTTTTCAGCTTTTTTTTTTGTCAGAACTGGCAGCCTCACCATGCCTAATCACACTGTGTATGCCACTATGATTCTTAATCTCTCAAACCAACCTTTGCTGGCCTAAAATTCACCAACTAGTTCCAGGCATTTTCTTAATGAGATCACGATGCAACTGCCATGCCTTTTCACATATAATAGACTGCGAAACACTATACCCTGATAATTGCTTCTCGTTGATCCACGCCAACAACACTGTCTACATCTTCGAGTATTTGTGATCTCTGTTTCGTAAGCATATTTGCACCTTTCACAACAACAGCTTCCTCAATTGCCTTTTTCTTGGCCAAGATAGTAGCGACGATTGTATGGGGTTTGTTATTACAACCTGGCCAGCTTGGAGACATGCACTCCACTTTCGTATTTTACGATGATCTCTTTCTTGAATTCTATAGTGTTTCTCACCCTCTTTACCAAAGGGCTGGCACTAGAAGCTTTCTTTGGGTCCATGGTGGCTTCCTCCAACCCTTCCTAGGCCGACCCCTACCCCGCCTTCCTTCCACTACAGACTGATACACTCTTGAAGTCATTCTGTTTCGCTCCATTCTCTCTACATGTCCGAACCACCTCAACAACCCTTCCTCAGCCCTCTGGACAACAGTTTTGGTAATCCCGCACCTCCTCCTAACTTCCAAACTACGAATTCTCTGCATTATATTCACACCACACATTGCCCTCAGACATGACATCTCCACTGCCTCCAGCCTTCTCCTCGCTGCAACATTCATCACCCACGCTTCACACCCATATAAGAGCGTTGGTAAAACTATACTCTCATACATTCCCCTCTTTGCCTCCAAGGACAAAGTTCTTTGTCTCCACAGACTCCTAAGTGCACCACTCACTCTTTTTCCCTCATCAATTCTATGATTCACCTCATCTTTCATAGACCCATCCGCTGACACGTCCACTCCCAAATATCTGAATACGTTCACCTCCTCCATACTCTCTCCCTCCAATCTGATATTCAATCTTTCATCACCTAATCTTTTTGTTATCCTCATAACCTTACTCTTTCCTGTATTCACCTTTAATTTTCTTCTTTTGCACACCCTACCAAATTCATCCACCAATCTCTGCAACTTCTCTTCAGAATCTCCCAAGAGCACAGTGTCATCAGCAAAGAGCAGCTGTGACAACTCCCACTTTGTGTGTGATTCTTTATCTTTTAACTCCACGCCTCTTGCCAAGACCCTCGCATTTACTTCTCTTACAACCCCATCTATAAATATATTAAACAACCACGGTGACATCACACATCCTTGTCTAAGGCCTACTTTTACTGGGAAAAAATTTCCCTCTTTCCTACATACTCTAACTTGAGCCTCACTATCCTCGTAAAAACTCTTCACTGCTTTCAGTAACCTACCTCCTACACCATACACTTGCAACATCTGCCACATTGCCCCCCTATCCACCCTGTCATACGCCTTTTCCAAATCCATAAATGCCACAAAGACCTCTTTAGCCTTATCTAAATACTGTTCACTTATATGTTTCACTGTAAACACCAGGTCCACACACCCCCTACCTTTCCTAAAGCCTCCTTGTTCATCTGCTATCCTATTCTCCGTCTTACTCTTAATTCTTTCAATTATAACTCTACCATACACTTTACCAGGTACACTCAACAGACTTATCCCCCTATAATTTTTGCACTCTCTTTTATCCCCTTTGCCTTTATACAAAGGAACTATGCATGCTCTCTGCCAATCCCTAGGTACCTTACCCTCTTCCATACATTTATTAAATAATTGCACCAACCAACCACTTAGCAGTTACAAACACTAAAAACAATGGAATAATGCAAAATGTATCGCATGTACGCGTGGAATCAGCTTCACTGACTTGTAAACAACGGTACAATGGCTGTACATGGAGTGGCTGGGCCGCTCACGGTGCGTAGACACATTCGGGACGAATGACTAACCAAGTTCAGTGTTGTTAACCGAGCCAATATTTTGATGCAAAAACATTACTTATTCCAATTTTTTTTTTTTTTTTCAACAAGTCGGTCGTCTCCCACCGAGGCAGGGTGACCCAAAAAAGAAAGAAAATCCCCAAAAAGAAAATACTTTCATCATTCAACACTTTCACCACACTCACACATTATCACTGCTTTTGCAGAGGTGCTCAGAATACAACAGTTTAGAAGCATATACGTATAAAGATACACAACATATCCCTCCAAACTGCCAATATCCCAAACCCCTCCTTTAAAGTGCAGGCATTGTACTTCCCATTTCCAGGACTCAAGTCAATTAGTATTACTTAATCTGATGATGTCTTAATCTGGGGGTCCACTGTATTTCTATTCCACTTGTAGTCTTAAGCAGTAATATATCATGACAAACTACAATTACATATTCACTTTTACTTTTGCAAGATCTGCTGGTCTAAAAAAAGTTTGGCTTTTTGGGGGCTCCCAGAAACGTAACCCTATTTTTCCCACAAGTTCTTCAGTTTATCTAACACGGTTTTACCTAACAGGAACGTAACTATCAAGTTAAATAATGGTCTATTGTATACAATATTATTTTTTGCACTCCTATATATTTCATCACCCACCGAGGCAAAGTGACCCAAAAAAAAAGACACACTTTCACCATCATTCACACTATCACTGTCTTGCCAGACACACTCGGATATGACAAGTAAGATATGCACACCTCTGACAAGTGAAAATCTTAATTCTCATATCTGAGTGTCCCTGGCAAGACAGTGATAGTGTGAATGATGGTGAATGTGTTTCTTGTTTTTGGGTCACCTTGCCTCGGTGGGATATAGCCGATGTGTTAAAAATAAAAAAAACTGACTTTCAAATTTATAAGTAATACATCAACTTTAATTAGCTTATCTTAAAGCCTTAATGTATCTCAACTGCGTGTATATGTTGGCCTGTAAACACATGCAGAGAAATGAGCAGACTATATCTACAATTAATACTAGAAGTTAAACAAAACAATTATGAATGTACAGGTACATGTACTTGTGCACACACTTTTCCCATCTTTCTTTACAATTTTTTTTTTATGTAAACAAGAATCTTGTACGTTGGAGAGCAACCGCCCAGGGAGGTACTACCGTCCTGCCAAGCGAGTATAAAACAAAAGCCTGTAACTGTTTAAATGATGGTAGGATTGCTGGTGTCCTTTTTCCTATCTCATGAACATGCAAGATTTCAGGTACGTCTTGCTACTACTACTTACACTTAGATCACACTACCCATACATGTACAGTCATATATATACACACCCCTCTGGGTTTTCTTCTATTTCCTTTCTAGTTCTTGTTCTTGTTTATTTCCTCTTACCGCCATGGGGAAGTGGAACAGAATTCTTCCTCCATAAGCCATGCATGTTGTAAGAGGCGACTAAAATGCTAGGAGCAAGGGGTTAGTAACCCCTTCTCCTGTACATATTACTACATGTAAAAGGAGAAACTTTCATTTTTCCTTTTGGGCCACCCCGCCTCGGTGAGATACGGCCGGTGTGTTGAAAGATAAAAGAAGCTTTATGAATGTAACCATATTACACATTACAAATTTTACTACAAAAACAAAATGAAATTTGGTTTACAAAGGTCAGTTTTGTTCCTTTCCTGTTTGACTTATGATTTTATTAGAAAAAATGTAGTGTAACATGTAAAAATTAATACAATGGAAACAAAAAAATTTAAAAGCTTAAATTATGGTTGGTAGAAAATGCATTTGACAAGAATTGCAAGTTTTGCTTGTGAAAAATACTGACCGAGATGAATCTTTTTTGGGGTCTTTTTTGTCATCCTTGGAACGTGGAGAGCGAGACCTATCTCGCCGTGAATTTCGTGAAGATCTATCTCTGCTGCGACTCCTCCTGTGAATGTAAAATGCTATAAAATTATGTAGTAAATAAATTCACACGCTTCTATACTAAAGTATATACTGTATTAGTAACCCACTCATCTGAACTAGAACATGAAAATATGGCCACGAGAATCAAAAACAATTTCAGTTATGTACATGTGCTCCTGACCATCAACCTACAGCAGAAAAAAACCATACCACGGGCAGGGATAGAACCCACGATCATAGAGTCTCAAAACTCCAGACCGTCGCGTTAGCCACTGGACCAGCTAGCCAGTGGCTAACGCAACGGTCTGGAGTTTTGAGACTCTCTGATCGCGGGTTCTATCCCCGCCCGTGGTATGGTTTGTTTGCAATCATGTCATTACGATTCCGTGAGTGAACCTACAGCAGTCTGTAAACATTAACTCAAAACGCAGAACAAGGCAAGATACCCTCGACATATCCAAGGCAAATACAGGCATAAATAAAGGCAATATAAAGAGGGTACCAAGGTTATCCAACCAAGAAAGAATGAATAATGGATTCAAGTTTGATTAAACAAGATTTAGAAAGGATGCATGAAAGTATTGGTTCAGCAATAGAGCTACTGATAGGTGAAACAATCTGCCATATAAAATCACTGAAGCAAAAATCTTGGGTAACTGACACCAGGCTGAAAAATTATACAAGTGAGATAGGGGGAGGGTTGAACTTGAAGAGGACCTGCCTAGCATGGGTCAAAAGCCTGCTGCAATGTACTTCCATTCTAGTGCTGTGTCCTCAGCAAGTTTTTACTGTGCAAATTACAAATAACACCGCACTGTCAAATATCCAATGTTCTAGACATTATATGGAAGGTTGAGCAGACAAATATGCAAAGAATATCCTACATTTGAAAATGTTATTTTTGAATATATACAGTAGCTAAATAATGATTTAGCCCTGAACACAAAATAAATTGCTAATTTTTTTTTTCAACAAGTCGGCCGTCTCCCACCGAGGCAGGGTGACCCAAAAAGAAAGAAAATCCCAAAAAAAGAAAATACTTTCATCATCATTCAACACTTTCACCTCACTTATACATAATCACCATCTTTGCAGAGGCACCCAGATACAACAGTTTAGAAGCATATATAAAGATATATAACATACCATACCACGGGTGGGGACAGAACCCGTGATCAGAGTCTCAAAACTCCAGACCGTCGCGTTAGCCACTGGACGGTCTGGAGTTTAGAGACACACTGATCGCGTGTTCTATCCCCGCCCGTGGTATGGTTTGTTTGCAATCGTGTCATTACGATTTCATGAGTCATATATAACATATCCCTCCAAACTGCCAATATCCCAAACCCCTTCATATAACCCCTTGACTGTCGAAACCCCAAATCCTGAGGTGTCTCCTGGTGTCGAAAAAAAAAAACTTACGAAATGATAGAGAATCTTTTCCCAATGGTAATGACACCAAAAGAATGAAATTTGATAGAAAACTGATGGAATTACGCTCATGCAAAGTTAGCAACCTTGGTGATATTTACGAATCTGCAATTTCACCCAATTTGAGTCCTATTTTCGGCTAATTCCATTGTTCCAGTCGACCAAACTCATAGCTATTTCTTTAGAACTCCATTTTTCTATCGATTGAGTACAAGAAACTGACCATTTATCAATTTCAACTACCCAATAACGTGATCAGAAATTTGCAACTTGGCCAATTTCACAAAAATTAAAAAATATACGACAATTTCAAAATAGGGTCCAGAATGAACAATGCTGGCTCTAAAGTAACATTTTCTTTGTTCATCAGTCATGTTTCCAGGCTCCTCTGATATTACTCTTGCTTTCTATTTTGAATTTTTATTCAAACAAAAAATAGAAGATTTACTGTTATGCAGACTACTGCAATATTGTAATAATTGTATAAATAATGTCAACCCATTCATGATTGCATATCAAAATGGCTAGTTGGACATTTATTGGACAATGACATCATTTTTTACTTTTGAACATCAGTAAAAATCAAACATGTCCCCTACTTTGAGTTCCATTTCAAGGTTTTCATAGTAAAACCAATCAAAATCACCTCTATTTCTATAATATGTTTTCCATTCTATCAAATGAGACCAAGAAAACAAGAATACAACCATAAATACTATACAAAAATAGACTACACAGTCAGCATTTTAATTTATTTTTTTTTTTTCATTATGCACTGCATGCTGCAGGATTTCTTTTATATGGTACACACTGACCACACAGACCCATTCTCTTACATGTGGGCCTACCAGCTTTCTCCTGCTTGATTTGAAGCCGCTAGAATTTATGAGTATATATATGTCAAACACGATGGATCATAAGACATATATATACGACAGAAACAATCAAAGGGTTAAAGTGTAGGCATTGTACTTCCCATTTCCAGTACTCAAGTCCGGCAATATAAAAATAACCGGTTTTCCTGAATCCCTTCACTAAATATTACCCTGCTCACACTCCAAAAATATTCATATGTTTTTTGATACCTTTGCATGTGGCTTATCAAACAAACATGCTGCTAACCTTTCTTAAGCTACCTAACTGCCAAAACACTGCCTCATGTCCTTCAGTCCACATATGAAAAGAGTATCTTCAAGAGTGTAACCTCCCCGATATAAGAGATGCTAGCAAGTCTTAATGGTTCTTACCTGTCTCTGCGGTCCTTTTCTCTGTCCTTATCACGATCTCGGTCCCGTTCTTTTTCTTTTTCTTTGTCTTTATCTCGTTCTCTTCTAGCTTCTTGAATTTTCTGTAATCTTTCTTCTTCTTCCTGAAAGTTTATTGGAATTATAATGTACAGTAGACTATTGTATTACATGAATTTATTTCCCATCTTTTGGTTATTGCACTACTGAAAAATTGCGGCACAATTTTATACAATACTTAGTAAAATTAACTTAACGCAGTTGCATTTGTGGGCACGGAAAAAATTTCCCCAGTTCAAGCTGCCACCTCATTGTGGGTCAGACCATTGTTAGCGGGGAAGACCTACTGCCCTCCCCTGCCACCCCCATCCCAGCCTTCGTGAATACATGTCCAGTACAATTATCTCCTAGGAAACCATACCACGGGCAGGATTTGAACCCACGGTCAGAGAGTCTCAAAACTCCAGACCGTCGCATTAGCCACTGGGCCAGCTAGCTTCAATATGTTGACAGCTTTGAGGGGACTTGAGCTAGAGTTTGTCACGGCCATGCTAGCGGGAGATTCGTCTGTAAAAACTTGCATTTGTGGACACAGTGGTGCCTATGCTAACCTTCCAATGGTGTAGAAATACACTTAGTTGGACGAATCTTACTGAAGCTAGCTGGCCCAGTGGCTAACGTGACGGTCTGGAGTTTTGAAACACACTGACCACGGGTTCATATCCCACCCATGGTATGGTTTGTTTGCAATCGTGTCATTACAATTTCCTGAGTCATATCTCCTAGGAGCTAGCTGTGTTTGTGAATTGTGTTTTGATCTTTTAATTGCCATATCTTGTATCTGCCAAGCAACCATGGCACCCAGTAGGCATATGAGTGTTGTTGAAAGTGGCAAGAAAAGGTATATGCAGTTAAGTCTTAGAGCTAACAAAGAAAATAAGAGATATTAGACAAGAGAGAGCCTATAGCCTTAATGAAGCATCAGTTTGTACAATTAAAAAGAATGAGGTAAATATACAAGTTTGTGTGATGAATAACTGACTGACTGACTTACTGGCTTTACAGACCAACTTACAAACTTTACTGACTTACACTTTTTCACTGAGAGGACCCTGACAAATCTAGAAGCAGTGCTCTGAAACAGTGTCTAGAGCAGCTGATACCTTATCATTAGCTGTGTAACGCACTGCCCAGGAATCCATTACAGAATCTATTCACACTCCAGTACAACCATCAACTTCAGTACTAGAACCTCTACCATCCACCTCAGCCCAGTAGGGCCACAGCATAACTCTCCACTCCCATCACAATTATTGACAAACACCAGCACCCACAACTGAAGATAAGAAATACCATTATTTCTGTTGCATTTGTAGTCTTAAGCAGTAAAAACAACATAATACATCAAGACAATAAACTACAATTACATATTCAGTTTTATAAACCATACCACGGGCGGGGATAGAACCCGTAATCAGTCTTAAAACTCCAGACCGACGTATTAGCCACTGGGCCAGCTGGCTACAATCATGTCATTATGATTTTGTGAGTCATTCAGTTTTATTTTTGTAAGATCTGGAGATCTAAAAAAAAAAGTTGTTTGGCTTTTTTGGGGCTCCCAGGAACATAACCCTATTTTTCCCAAAAGTTCTTCAGGTTATCTAACATGGATTTACCTAAAAAGGCATTCAGGAACGTAACTATCGTGTAATATAACAGTCTACTGTATCTTTCGTATCTAAGTACTCATTGCTGCCATAATAATAAAATAAAATTTGTATATAATGTAAGCAAAAACAAGCTGGTTCAACAGAGTCAGACGTGACAAATTATTCAGTAACTATTCCACGTGCCTTGAATCAGACATACTAAGAAGTGAGTGCCTTAAAATCATGAGCACTTCCATACCTAAAGCACAAAGGATATTGCTGGTAGCAAGTACGTCTTGTTACTTCTACTTTTACTCAAGTCACACTACACATGCATGTACATGTTTATGAATACACACTCATCTGAGTTTTCTTTAATTTTATCTTAATAGTTCTTGTTCTTATTACTTTTCCTTTCACATATATGGGGAAGTGGAATATGAATCTTTCCTCCGTATGCTATGCGTCTTGTAAAAGTCAACTAAAATGCTGGGAGCAATGGGCTAGTAACCCCTTTTCCCGTATAGCCTACTAAAAAGAAAAAGAAGAAAACCACCAAAGTAGGATGTTTGAATGTGCGCGGTTGTAGTGCAAATGATATGAAAGAGATGATTGTGGATGTTATGAATGAAAAGTAGCTGGATGTCCTGGCTCTAATTGAAACAAAGCTAAAGGGGGTAGGAGAGTTTCAGTGGGGAGAAATAAATGGGATTAGGTCAAGGGTTAGAGTTAGAGCTAAGGAAAGGGTAGCAATAATGTTGAAGGATACGTTATGGCAGGAAAAGAAGAAATATAAATGTATAAATTCAAGAATTATGTGGAGTAAAATGAGGGTTAGATGTGACAAGTGGGTTATATTAAGTGTATATGCACTCGGAGAAGAGTAAAGTGTAGAGGAGAGAGATTTTGAGTGAGTGCATTGAGTGAGTGGTTGGGAACTCGATGCTAAAATGGGTAAAAATGCTGTAGAGGGAGTCGTAGGTAAATTTGGGGTGCAGGGGTAAATGAAAATGGAGAGCCTTTAATTGAACTGTGTATAGAAAGAGGTTTGGTAACAAGTAATACATATTTTATGAAAAAAGGATAAATAAGTAAACATGATATAGCACGTAATGAAAGTAATTTGTTAGATTATGTACTGGTGAATAAAAGGTTGATGGGTAGGCTTCAGGATGTACATGTTTATAGAGGAGCAATGGATATATCAGATCATTATCTAGTTGTAGCTACAGTTACAATAAGAGGTAGATGGGACAAAAGAAAAATGGCAATAGTAAATAAGAGAGAGGTGAAAGTTTATAAACTAAGGGAGGAGGAAGTTAAGGTGAGATATAAGCAACTTTTGGCAGAAAGGTGGGCTAGTGCAAGTATAGGCAGTTGGGGGGGGGGGGGGGGGGGTTTGAAGAGGGATGGTCTAGTTTTAACCCTATCAGGGTCGACAGGCCCTCTCAGAGACTTGTTCTCAGGATCGACAAATTCCCCCCCCCCCCCCCCCCCCAATCTTATGAAAAGATAGGGAATCTTTTCCCGATCATAATAACACCAAAAGTATTAAATTTGATGGAAACTTACGGAATTATGCTCTCGCGAAGTTAGCGGTCTCGACGATGTTTATGCATTGGCGATTTTGCCCACTTTGAGCCCTATTTTCGGCCAATTCAAGTGTACTAGTCGACAAAACTCATAACTATTTCGCTAGAACTCCACTTTTTCTATCGAATGAGTACAAAAAACCACCCATTTACCGATTTCAACTACCCAATACAGTGGCCAGAATTTAGCAATTTTGCCAATTTCACACAAATTTCAAAAGCTGCCAATTTCTGAATAGAGTCCAGAATAAACAAGAAAGACATTCCTGGCACTAAAATAACATTTCCTCTGTTCATTAGTCACATCCCCATGCCCCTCTTGCATTCTTTTGCTTTCCACTTTGAATTTTTATTCTCACAAAAAAATCAGAAGATTTACTGTTATGCAGACTACCGCATTAGTGTAGAAATGGTATAAATAATATCAGGGCACTTGTGAAAGAATATTAGACTCACCAGTTGACGTGTATTGGACGCTTGGCATGATTTGTTTACTTTTTATCTTTGGTAAAAATCAAATATTTCTGCTAATTTGAGCTCAATTTCAAGGTACTTTTCATTATAAAACCAGTCAAAAATCATCTCAATTTCTGTAATATGTCTTCCATTCTATAAAATGAGACCAGGAAAACTAAAATACAACAGTAAATGTGTGTAAAGGTAGAAAGTTGAAAGTGAACATAGAAAAGAGTAAGGTGATGAGGGTAT
The DNA here is from genome assembly GCF_038502225.1 of Cherax quadricarinatus. Taxonomy (NCBI): domain Eukaryota; kingdom Metazoa; phylum Arthropoda; class Malacostraca; order Decapoda; family Parastacidae; genus Cherax; species Cherax quadricarinatus. The sequence goes on along the minus strand of NC_091335.1, from coordinate 20,541,059 downwards.
CAAATGATTTAGATAAAGAAAAATTGGATATCAAATTGGGGAGGAGGAGTATGGAAGAAGTGAACGTTTTCAGATACTTGGGAGTTGACGTGTCGGCGGATGGATTTACGAAGGATGAGGTTAATCATAGAACTGATGAGGGAAAAAAGGTGAGTGGTGCGTTGAGGTATATGTGGAGTCAAAAAACGTTATCTATGGAGGCAAAGAAGGGAATGTATGAAAGTATAGTAGTACCAACACTCTTATATGGATGTGAAGCTTGGGTGGTAAATGCAGCAGCGAGGAGACGGTTGGAGGCAGTGGAGATGTCCTGCCTAAGGGCAATGTGTGGTGTAAATATTATGCAGAAAATTCGGAGTGTGGAAATTAGGAGAAGGTGTGGAGTTAATAAAAGCATTAGTCAGAGGGCAGAAGAGGGGTTGTTGAGGTGGTTTGGTCATTTAGAGAGAATGGATCAAAGTAGAATGACATGGAAAGCATATAAATCTATAGGGGAAGGAAAGAGGGGTAGGGGTCGTCCTCGAAAGGGTTGGAAAGAGGGGGTAAAGGAGGTTTTGTGGGCGAGGGGCTTGGACTTCCAGCAAGCGTGCATGAGCGTGTTAGATAGGAGTGAATGGAGACGAATGATACTTGGGACCTGACGATCTGTTGGAGTGTGAGCAGGGTAATATTTAGTGAAGGGGGAAGGGGTGATGGGGAAGTGGAAAAGAATCTTTCCTCCGTAAGCCATGCGTGTCGTATGAGGCGACTAAAATGCCGGGAGCAATGGGCTAGTAACCCCTTCTCCTGTATACAATTACTAAAAAAGAGAAGAAGAAAAACTTTATAAAACTGGGTTGCTTAAATGTGCGTGGATGTAGTGCGGATGACAAGAAACAGATGATTGCTGATGTTATGAATGAAAAGAAGTTGGATGTCCTGGCCCTAAGCGAAACAAAGCTGAAGGGGGTAGGAGAGTTTCAGTGGGGGGAAATAAATGGGATTAAATCTGGAGTATCTGAGAGAGTTAGAGCAAAGGAAGGGGTAGCAGTAATGTTAAATGATCAGTTATGGAAGGAGAAAAGAGAATATGAATGTGTAAATTCAAGAATTATGTGGATTAAAGTAAAGGTTGGATGCGAGAAGTGGGTCATAATAAGCGTGTATGCACCTGGAGAAGAGAGGAATGCAGAGGAGAGAGAGAGATTTTGGGAGATGTTAAGTGAATGTATAGGAGCCTTTGAACCAAGTGAGAGAGTAATTGTGGTAGGGGACTTGAATGCTAAAGTAGGAGAAACTTTTAGAGAGGGTGTGGTAGGTAAGTTTGGGGTGCCAGGTGTAAATGATAATGGGAGCCCTTTGATTGAACTTTGTATAGAAAGGGGTTTAGTTATAGGTAATACATATTTTAAGAAAAAGAGGATAAATAAGTATACACGATATGATGTAGGGCGAAATGACAGTAGTTTGTTGGATTATGTATTGGTAGATAAAAGACTGTTGAGTAGACTTCAGGATGTACATGTTTATAGAGGGGCCACAGATATATCAGATCACTTTCTAGTTGTAGCTACACTGAGAGTAAAAGGTAGATGGGATACAAGGAGAATAGAAGCATCAGGGAAGAGAGAGGTAAAGGTTTATAAACTAAAAGAGGAGGCAGTTAGGGTAAGATATAAACAGCTATTGGAGGATAGATGGGCTAATGAGAGCATAGGCAATGGGGTCGAAGAGGTATGGGGTAGGTTTAAAAATGTAGTGTTAGAGTGTTCAGCAGAAGTTTGTGGTTACAGGAAAGTGGGTGCAGGAGGGAAGAGGAGCGATTGGTGGAATGATGATGTAAAGAGAGTAGTAAGGGAGAAAAAGTTAGCATATGAGAAGTTTTTACAAAGTAGAAGTGATGCAAGGAGGGAAGAGTATATGGAGAAAAAGAGAGAAGTTAAGAGAGTGGTGAAGCAATGTAAAAAGAGAGCAAATGAGAGAGTGGGTGAGATGTTATCAACAAATTTTGTTGAAAATAAGAAAAAGTTTTGGAGTGAGATTAACAAGTTAAGAAAGCCTAGAGAACAAATGGATTTGTCAGTTAAAAATAGGAGAGGAGAGTTATTAAATGGAGAGTTAGAGGTATTGGGAAGATGGAAGGAATATTTTGAGGAATTGTTAAATGTTGATGAAGATAGGGAAGCTGTGATTTCGTGTATAGGGCAAGGAGGAATAACATCTTGTAGGAGTGAGGAAGAGCCAGTTGTGAGTGTGGGGGAAGTTCGTAAGGCAGTAGGTAAAATGAAAGGGGGTAAGGCAGCCGGGATTGATGGGATAAAGATAGAAATGTTAAAAGCAGGTGGGGATATAGTTTTGGAGTGGTTGGTGCAATTATTTAATAAATGTATGGGAGAGGGTAAGGTACCTAGGGATTGGCAGAGAGCATGCATAGTTCCTTTGTATAAAGGCAAAGGGGATAAAAGAGAGTGCAAAAATTATAGGGGGATAAGTCTGTTGAGTGTACCTGGTAAAGTGTATGGTAGAGTTATAATTGAAAGAATTAAGAGTAAGACGGAGAATAGGATAGCAGATGAACAAGGAGGCTTTAGGAAAGGTAGGGGGTGTGTGGACCAGGTGTTTACAGTGAAACATATAAGTGAACAGTATTTAGATAAGGCTAAAGAGGTCTTTGTGGCATTTATGGATTTGGAAAAGGCGTATGACAGGGTGGATAGGGGGGCAATGTGGCAGATGTTGCAAGTGTATGGTGTAGGAGGTAGGTTACTGAAAGCAGTGAAGAGTTTTTACGAGGATAGTGAGGCTCAAGTTAGAGTATGTAGGAAAGAGGGAAATTTTTTCCCAGTAAAAGTAGGCCTTAGACAAGGATGTGTGATGTCACCGTGGTTGTTTAATATATTTATAGATGGGGTTGTAAGAGAAGTAAATGCGAGGGTCTTGGCAAGAGGCGTGGAGTTAAAAGATAAAGAATCACACACAAAGTGGGAGTTGTCACAGCTGCTCTTTGCTGATGACACTGTGCTCTTGGGAGATTCTGAAGAGAAGTTGCAGAGATTGGTGGATGAATTTGGTAGGGTGTGCAAAAGAAGAAAATTAAAGGTGAATACAGGAAAGAGTAAGGTTATGAGGATAACAAAAGGATTAGGTGATGAAAGATTGAATATCAGATTGGAGGGAGAGAGTATGGAGGAGGTGAACGTATTCAGATATTTGGGAGTGGACGTGTCAGCGGATGGGTCTATGAAAGATGAGGTGAATCATAGAATTGATGATGGAAAAAGAGTGAGTGGTGCACTTAGGAGTCTGTGGAGACAAAGAACTTTGTCCTTGGAGGCAAAGAGGGGAATGTATGAGAGTATAGTTTTACCAACGCTCTTATATGGGTGTGAAGCGTGGGTGATGAATGTTGCAGCGAGGAGAAGGCTGGAGGCAGTGGAGATGTCATGTCTGAGGGCAATGTGTGGTGTGAATATAATGCAGAGAATTCGTAGTTTGGAAGTTAGGAGGAGGTGCTGGATTACCAAAACTGTTGTCCAGAGGGCTGAGGAAGGGTTGTTGAGGTGGTTCGGACATGTAGAGAGAATGGAGCGAAACAGAATGACTTCAAGAGTGTATCAGTCTGTAGTGGAAGGAAGGCGGGGTAGGGGTCGGCCTAGGAAGGGTTGGAGGGAGGGGGTAAAGGAGGTTTTGTGTGCGAGGGGCTTGGACTTCCAGCAGGCATGCGTGAGCGTGTTTGATAGGAGTGAATGGAGACAAATGGTTTTTAATACTTGACGTGCTGTTGGAGTGTGAGCAAAGTAACATTTATGAAGGGATTCAGGGAAACCGGCAGGCCGGACTTGAGTCCTGGAGATGGGAAGTACAGTGCCTGCACTCTGAAGGAGGGGTGTTAATGTTGCAGTTTAAAAACTGTAGTGTAAAGCACCCTTCTGGCAAGACAGTGATGGGGTGAATGATGGTGAAAGTTTTTCTTTTTCGGGCCACCCTGCCTTGGTGGGAATCGGCCGGTGTGATAATAATAAAAAATAAAAAATTCAGGGAAACCGGTTATTTTCATATAGTCGGACTTGAGTCCTGGAAATGGGAAGTACAATGCCTGCACTTTAAAGGAGGGATTTGGGATATTGGCAGTTTGGAGGGATATGTTGTGTATCTTTATACGTATATGCTTCTAAACTGTTGTATTTCTGAGCACCTCTGCAAAAGCAGTGATAATGTGTGAGTGTGGTGAAAGTGTTGAATGATGATGAAAGTATTTTCTTTTTGGGGATTTTCTTTCTTTTTTGGGTCACCCTGCCTCGGTGGGAGACGACCGACTTGTTGAAAAAAAAAAAAAAATCAGTAAATACCGTACGAAAATACAGTGCAAAGTCGCTGTTTAATCTAAAAACACGGTCAAACTTTTTTTTTCTCATTACGCACTGTGCTGCAGGATTTTTTTATACTGCGCACACTGACCACACAGACCCATTCTTTCATATGTAGGCCTACCAGCTTTCTCTCACTAGATATGGGGGCGCTAGAATTTAGGCGTACTAGTACGTCAAAAACCCCAGTGCGTAAGCCGTACTAGTACAGCCGAAACCCTGAAAGGGTTAAAAATACAATATTAGAATGTGGGGCAGAAGTTTGTGCCTATAGGAGGGTGGGTGCAGGAGGAAAAAAGAGTGATTGGTGGAATGATGAGGCAAAGGGTGCAATAAGAAAGAAAAAGGTAGATTATGAGAGGATTTTACAAAGCAGAAGTGATATAAGAAGGGAAGAGTAAATGGAGAGTAAAAGAAAGGTGAAGAGAGTAGAGAGAGTGCAATAAGAGAGCAAATGATGGGTGAGGCACTGTCAACAAATTTTGCAAATAAGAAAAAATTTGGAGTGAGATAAACAAGTTAAGAAAGCCTAGGGACTGAAAGGATTTGTCAGGTAAAAACAGAGTAGGGGAGTTAGTAGATGGGGAGCTGGAGGTATTGGGTAGAGGGTGGGAATATTTTGAGGAACTTTTAAATGTCTATGAAAAGAGGGAGGCAGTAATTTCATGCACTGGTCAGGTAGGTGTAACATCTTTTAGAAGTGAAGAAGAGCAGGATGTGTGTGGGGGAGGTGCGTGAGGCATTATGTAGAATGAAAGCTGTGATTTCATGTATAGGGCAAGGAGGAATAACATCTTGTAGGAGTGAGGAAGAGCCAGTTGTGAGTGTGGGGAAGTTCATGAGGCAGTGGGTAGAATGAAAGGGGGTAAGGCAGCTGGGATTGATGGGATACCTTTGATATACCTTTGAAGAGTTTCGAGAGTTTATCTACTCTCTGAGCCCATCCACGGGCCAGGCTTGTCTGGTGCTTACCTGGTCAACCAGGCTGTTGCTGCTAGAGGCCTACTGGCCCACATATCCATCACAGCCTGGTTGATCTGGCATCTGGTGAAGATACTTGTCCAGTTCCCCTGAAGGCTTCTACACTTGTTCCAGCAGTGTTTCTAAAATCTTCTGATAGAATGTTGAAAAGTCTGGGATACACAAATAACCCGCACATAAAAGAGAGAAGCTCATGACGACGTTTCGGTCCGACTTGGACCATTGACAAAGTCACACTGTGACTTTGTAAATGGTCCAAGTCAGACCAAAACGTCGTCGTAAGCTCCTCTCTTCTTTGTGCGGGTTATTTGTGTATCGTTCCAGTCACGGTATTGTGCCTTTTTTGTTATTTATGAAAAGTCTGGGACCCCGGATGTTGATACTGTGTTCCCTCATTGTCTCCACCACACCTCTGCTCCTCACTGGGTTTATTTTACACTTCCTCCCATATCTCTCACTCTACTACGTTATGGCAGTGTGCAGATTTGGGACCAAGCACTCGAGTACCTACCAGGTATATATTATGTACCTCTCTCTCCTCCGCTCCAATGAGTACATGTTCAAGACTTGCAGGCGTTCCCAGTAGTTTAGGTGCTTTACTGTCTCAATGCGAGCCGTAAATGATCTCTGTATTTGTTCCAGCTCCGACATTTCTCCTGCCTTGAACTGGGCCGTCAGCATTGAGCAATATTCTAAGTGAGGGAGCACTAGCGATTTGAAGAGTGTCACAATTGGCATTATTTCCCTTGTTTTGAAAGTTCTCAATACCCACCCCGTCATCTTCCTGGCTGTCGTGATCTTTGTCTTGTTATGGTCTTCAAAACAAAGATCCAGTGACATAATTATTCCTAGGTCTTTTACGTGTTCCTTACATTCTATTTGGTGACCCTCTTGAGTTTTGTATATAGTGCTCCTTTTGAGTTCTTCATTCTTTCCATACCTAAGCAGCTGGAACTTATCACCATTGAATGTCATGTTGTTCTCCACTGCCCACTGGAAAACCCTGTTTATGTCTTCCTGTACTTTTTCAGTGTCCTCTACTGATAAAGATGGAAATGTTAAAAGCAGGTGAGGATATAGTTTTGGAGTGGCTAGTGCTATTATTTAATAAATGTACAGAAGAGGGTAAGGTACATAGGAACTGGCAGAGAGCATGCATAGTTACTCTGCATAAAGGCAAAGGGGACAAAAGAGTGCAAAAATTATAGGGGGATAAATCTGTTGAGTATACCTGGTAAAGTGTATGGTAGAGTTATTACTGAAAGAATTAAGAGAAAGACAGAGAGTAGGATAGCAGATAAACAAGGAGGCTTTAGGAAAGGTAGAGGGTGTGTAGATCAAGTGTTTACAGTGAAATATATAGGTGAACAGTATTTAGATAAGGCTACAGAGGTTTTTGTGGCATTTATGGATTTGGAAAAGGCATATGACAGGGTGGATAGGGGAGCAATGTGGCAGATGTTGCAGGTGTATGGTATAGGAGGTAGGTTACTGAAAGCAGTGAAGAGCTTTTAGGCGCATAGTGAGGCTCAGGTTAGAGTATGTTGGAAAGACGGAGATTATTTCCCAGTAAAAGTAGGCCTTTGACAAGGATGTTTGATGTCACCATGGTTGGTCAATACATATATTTATAGATGGGGTTGTAAGAGAAGTGAATTCGAGGGTCTTGGCAAGAGGTGTGGAGTTAAATGATAAAGAATCAAACACAAAGTGGGAGTTGTCGCAGTTGCTTTTTGCTGATGACACTGTGCTCTTGGGAGATTGTGAAGAGAAGTTGGTTGGTGGATGAATTTGGTAGGGTATGTTAAAGAAGAAAATTAAAAGTGAATATAGGAAAGAGTAAGGTGATGAGGATAACAGAAAGATTAGATAACAAAAGATTGGATGGAGAGAGTATGGAGGCGGTGAATGTATTCAGATATTTGGGAGTGGACGTGTCAGCAGATGGGTCTAAGAAAGATGAGGTGAATCATAGAATTGATGAGGGGAAAAGGGTGAGTGGTGCACTTAGAAGTCTGTGGAGACAAAGAACTTTGTCCTTGTAAGCAAAGACGGGAATGTATGAGAGTGTAGTTTTATCAATGCTCTTATATGGGTGTGAAGCACGGGTGATGAATGTTGCAGCGAGGAGAAGTCTCAAGGCAGTGCAGATGTCATGTCTGAGGGCAATGTGTGGTGTAAACATAATGCAGAGAATTCGTAGTTTGGAAGTTAGGAGGAGGTGCGGGATTGCCAAAACTGTTGTCCAGAGGCTTGAGGTGGTTCAGACATGTAGAGAGAATGAAACGAAACAGAATGACTTCCTAAGCGTGTAAATCTGATGTGCAGGGAAGGCGGGGTAGGGGTTGGCCTAGGAAAGATTGGAGGGAGAAGGTAAAGGTGGTTTTTGTGTGCGAGGGGCTTGGACTTCCAGCAAGCATGCGTGAGCCTATTTGATAGGAGTGAATGGAGAAATGGTTTTTAATATTTGACATGCTATTGGAGTGTAAGCAAAGTAACATTTATGAAGGGATTCAGGAAAACAGGCAGGCCGGACTTGAGTCCTGGAGATGGGAAGTACAGTGCCTGCACTCTGAAGGAGGGGTGTTATGTTGCAGTTTTATAAACTGTAGTGTAAAGCACCCCCCTCTGGCAAGACACTGATGGAGTGAATGACGACGTAAGTTTTTCTTTTTCGGGCCACCCTGCCTTGGTGGGACTCGGCTCATGTGTTAATAAGATAAAAATAAAGTTTACTGAGTATACCAGGTAAAGTGTATGAGAGTTATTATTGAAAGAGTTAGAGGTAAGAGAGAACACGATTGCAGATGAGCAAGGAGGTTCTAGAATGGGTAGGGGATGTGTAGATCAGGTGTTTACATTGAAGCATATATGTGTTCAGTATTTAAATAAAGGTAGAGAATTTTTCATTGCATTTATGAATTTAGAAAAAGTATATGATAGAGTGGATAGGGGAGCAATGTGGCAGATGTTGTAAGTGTATAGAATAGGTAGTAAGTTACTAAATGCTGTAGTTTTTATGAGGATGGTGAGGCTCAGATTAAGGAGACAGGGAGATTGCCTCCCAGTAAAAGTAAGCCTTACACAGGATGTGCAGTGTCACCATGGTTGTTTAATATACGTATTTATAGATGGGGTTGTTAAGGTAGTAGGTTGGTAGACAGCAACCACCCATCCTGCCAAGTGAGTGTAAAACGAAAGCCTGTAATAGTTTTACATGATGGTAGGATTGCTGGTGTCTTTTGTCTGTCTCATAAATATGCAAGATTTCAAGTACGTCTTGCTACTTCTACTTGCACTTAGGTCACACTACAAATATATGTACAAGCATATACAGGAAGGCCCCACTTATACGGCGGGTTAGGTTCCAGGCTAGCGCCGTAAAGCGGAAATCGCCGTAAAGTGGAACACCCTTTTTTTCCACTTATAAATGCATACAAACACTAGATAACAAGTTTACACTAACATATATTAAGTTAGCAATAGAACCAGGCATCAAAAAACAATAAAAAGGTACAATACACACATAGTGCACTCATTACTTACCTTAAAATATTTATAGTCTTAATCTAGGGTGAGACAAGTAGTATTTATTGTAAGAAATCAAGTGTGGTATGTATTGTAATAGGCAGGCTATTTCACCAGGCCACCCCACCCACACATACTATTCTATGATATTTAAGCATCCCAGAGCGATAAAATGTATATACAGTTCACTCATTACTTACCTTAAAATATTTGTAGTCTTAATGTAGGGTCAGGAGTAAGTAAATGAGATAAAACGAATAAATGAGAGAGAGAAAGAATGAATACATGAGAGGTGACAGGCCAGGCACAGAGTAAACAAACCAGGCTCCCACATCTTATATTTATGTTTATTTATTCTATTGTGGGGTGTATTTATCATCTTTTTATGTTATGTATCGTGTTTATTATATAATTTTGAAAAAAATATCATGGCTGGATTAATGAAAATGTGTATATTAACGTAATATACGACATTTAATGAGACTCAGTATTGTTATTATCACCACTTGTGGAAGTCGTCTGCTACACAGCTCACATTTGTTTATTTATTCTACTGTGGGGTGTATTTATCTTATTTATATTTTATGCATCGTGTTTATTATATAATTTTGAAAAAAATATCATGGATGGATTAATGAAAATGTGTATATATATGCACACACCCCTCTGGATTTCTTCTATTTTCTTTCTAGTTCTTGTTCTTGTTTATTTCCTCTTACCTCCATGGGGAAGTGGAACAGAATTCTTCCTCCGTAAGCCATGCGTGTTGTAAAAGGCGACTAAAATGCCGGGACCAAGGTACTAGTAACCCCTTCTCCAGTATATATTACTAAATGTAAAAGGAGAAACTTTCGTTTTTCCTTTTGGACCACCCTGCCTCGGTGGCTAACGGCCAGTGTGTTGAAAGAAAGAAAAGATGGGGTTGTAAAAGAAAAATGCTAGGGTGTTGGGGAGAGGAGTGGGATTAAATTTTGGGGAATCGAATACAAAATACACCTACCATCCGACTTACGACCTGCTCGACATACGACGACTCGACTTACAACCGTGTTTTTTATGCCAAATCTCTGGGAAATAAACAAGTGTTTGTGTTGTACACGGTGTTTATCCTAAACCTTACAGTATAAAATACAGTACTAACAACATAAAAAGTAAAGTAAAACATGAAATACCAAAATAAAACAATAAAATAAAGTCATTACAAAAATGTTATGTTGATATTCAGTAGCAAAGTTCCACTTACGTCCATTTCGACTTACGACCGGTTTCTCGGAACCGAACTCGGTCATAAGTCGGATGGTAGGTGTAGTTATTTTTTGCTGATGATACTGTGCTTTTGGGAGATTCTAAAGAAAAGTTTCAAAGGTTAGTGGACGAGTTTGGGAGGGTGTGTAAAGGAAGAAGGTTGGAAGTGAATAAAGATACGAGTAAGATGATGAGCATATCAAATGATTTAGATAAAGAAAAATTGGATATCACATTGGAGGGAGGGAGTACGGAAGAAGTGAATGTTTTCAGATATTTGAGAGCTGACTTGTCATCGGATGGGTTTATGAAGGATGAGGTAAACCATAGAAATGATACAGAAAAAAGGGTAAGTGGTGGTATCTGTGAAGACAAAGAACATTATCCATGGAGGCAGAGAAGGGAATGTACGAGAATATAGTGGTATAAACACTCTTATATGGGTGTGAAGCATGGATTGTAAATGCTGCAGCAAGGAGGCGGCTGAAGGCAATGATGATGTGCCTAAAGGCAATGTGTGGTGTAAATATTATGCAGAAAATTCGTAGTGTGGAAATTAGGTGGTGGTGTGGAGTTACTAAAAGTATTAGTCAGAGAACTGAAGAGGGGCTGTTGAGGTGGTTTGGTCATTTAGAGAATGGAACAAAGTAGAATGACTTGGAGAGCATATAAATCAATTAGGGAAGGAAGGCAGGGTAGGGGTCGTCCCCGATATAGCTGGAGAGAGGGGATAAAGGACGTTTTGTGGGCGAGGGGCTTAGACTTCCAGCAAGCATGCATGAGCGTGTGTGATGGGAGTTAATGGAGATGAATGGTTTTTGGGACCTAATGAGCTGTTGGAGTGTGAGCAGGGTAATATTTTGTAAAGGGATTCAGGGAAACCATTTAGCCAGACTGGAGTCCTGGAAATGGAAACTACAATGCCTGCACTTTAACCCTTTCAGGGTTTCTGACGTACTAGTACGGCTTACACACCAGGGTTTTTGACGTACTAGTACACCTAAATTCTAGTGCCCTCAAATCTAGCGAGAGAAAGCTGGTAGGCCTACATATGAAAGATGGGTCTATGTGGTCAGTGTGCGCAGTTTAAAAAAAAATCCTGCAGCACAGTACGTAATGAGAAAAAAAAAAAGCCGACTGTTTTTGGTTTAAAATAGCGACTTTGCACTGTATTTTCGTATGGTATTTATGATGGTATTCTAATGGTGCCACCATGATGGTATTCTAGTTTTCCTGGTTTCATTTTATAGAATGGAAGACATATTACAGAAATTGAGACGATTCTGATTGGTTTTACAATGAAAAGTACCTTGAAATTGAGCTCAAAGTAGCAGAAATCTTCAATTTTTGCCAAAATTCAAAAGAAAACAAATCATGCTACGCGTCCAATACATGTCAACTGGCAAGTCTAATATTCTTTCACAAGTGCACTGTTATTATTTATACCATTTCTACACTAATGCAGTAGTCTGCATAACAGTAAATCTTCTATTTTTTGTGAGAATAAAAATTCAAAGTGGAAAGAAAAAGAATGTAAGAGGGGCATGGGGACATGACTAATGAACAGAGGAAATGTTATTTTAGTGCCAGGAATGTCTTTCTTGTTTATTTTGGACCCTATTTGGAAATTGGCATCTTTTGAAATTTGTGTTTAATTGGCAAAATTGCTAAATTCTGACCACTCTATTGGATAGTCAAAATCGGTAAATGGGTGGTTTCTGTACTCATTCGATAGAAAAAAATGGAGTTCTAGCGAAATAGTTATGATTTCTGTCAACTAGTACACTGGAATTGGCCGAAAATAGGGCTCAAAGTGGGCAAAATCGCCGATGCGTAAACATCATTGAGACCGCTAACTTCGTGAGAGCATAATTCCGTAAGTTTTCCATCAAATTTCATACTTTTGGTGTCATTATGATCGGGAAAAGATTCTCTATCTTTTCATGAGAAAAAATAATTTTTTTTTTTCTGGAAATTTGTCGACCCTGAAAATAAGTCTGGGAGCGGGCCTGTCGACCCTGAAAGGATTAAAGGAGGGATTTAGGATATTGGCAGTTTGGAGGGATGTCTAAACTGTTGTATCTGCAAAAACAGTGATTATGTAAGTATGAGTGATGGTGAAAGTGTTGAATGATGAAAGTTTTTCTTTCTTTTTGGGTAACCCTGCCTCGATGGGAAACAGCCGATGTGAAAAAAAAAAAATTGATCATGGTCCAAGACATGTAAAAAAATATATCTAGTTTCCATTTTTAATTTGTTTTAACTGTGAATTATTTCAGCAATATTTATTTTTTGACATACAGAAATGATTGAATGAAATTACCCTTAATACATGCTGAAAAATGAAATGTACATATAGTCATGCATACAATCTGCTTACCATTTTCTTTTTAAGCTCTTCTTTTTTCTGGTCTAGGAACTGCTTAGGTATGCCTGATGGACTGGCCTGGGCAGACACCATCAGCTCCCATAGTTCTCCCATAAATATACGGGCATTTTTACCATTCAAGAAGCCTGTCAACATTATCTGCATTTTCCTGGGATCTGGATTCTGTAAGACACAATACATATTTTTTTTTTTAATTAAAATGCATACTATATATGATGGATGGGCTTCACACTTGGAGAAGCAATACATAAACAGTACATGAATTTCTTTCACAAGAATTACACACCTTTCAGTATAAACTTACACAAAGCAAGTGATAATGTAACTTAATTTGGCATTTTAGTTTCAACTGTAAGAGCACTACGTGTTACGGACAACCACCAAGATGGGTATGGAGAGTGTCCCATGAATTCATCTCAAGAGGCCACAGATGGCAGTTTGTTACATGATACACACACGCCAAACCTGAGAGAGCAGCACAGACTCCCACTACATAGCTGAAGTCCAGCATCAGCTTCCATCCTCCTCCTAGAAGGCTGAGTCAATGTCAATATAAGTCTTAAGTAATTAACTGGTATATAATTACACTACATTTTCTTCTGATAAAATAAATGAATCTGAAACAATATCTATCAATCCTTAACACTGCCACCTATTTCCAGCTTATCAAATTAACCTTTGTTTTTAATTTAATGCTTAGACTATGTATGACCAATATTAAGATTAATCATGCTTGAAAGTGTTACCATGAACAAAAAACCTAATCACGAGACCAACTCAAATTTACACAAGACTACTGAATATACAGTATAAAATAAATATATGCTTTAAAATATTGAAGGTCAGATTAATTGGGCTGGTCAAAATTATACAATTAGATAGCATGTGTTCCTTCTTTATCAAGCTTTAACTATTCCCACACACAAGCAGGGTGGTACATGCATGCACAATACTCTGAAAAACAGTTTGCCAAAAAATAACTTAAATAACAATCTAGCCAAGAAACACTGCTTGGTACCAAGCTCTTATTACATATACTGACAGAGAAGAGAAGAACATGGAAAGAAGGAATATTTAAAAGAAATATGGAAGGAGGTCCCCAGAACTAACAGGTAACAGATGGGGAAGAGGAGAGGGGTAAGGGAGTTGGGGAAAAAAGCAATGGAAAAAGAGGCAATGTGAGAAAGATAAAAATGAGTACGGATGGAAGAGTCTAAAAAACTAGTAGTATAAGGAAAAAAGGAAGAGGTAAAATGAAGTGGAGGGGATATATTTGGGAGGAAGGAAAAGGAAAAAATAAAAGAGGAGAGAATAAAATAATAAAAATAAATGGGGATGCACTAAACTAGAAGAGGGAAGGGGGATAAGAATGTGATGGGAAAATTAGAGGCACAAGAGATACTGAATCATATTAAGTAATGAAAGCTATGACCTATATATAGCTCTAGTGTGAACTTCTCATTAATATATGCACTGCATTTATGTTGCTTAATATTATTAAATAAAGAACACACCTTTAAGTTAACTACAAGAAGATACTGCTAGTGACTAGGATTTAAAAATAAGCAGAGGCAGGATAACCACTCTTAGCCAGCAAAGTGCTGAACATTATATAATTCCTGGAAGAGAGAAAAGGTGGGAGAGAGAGGGGGGGGAGGGACAGAAGAGATAAGAGAGGCAACAAATGTTAATAGGAAGGGTACGAGTTAAAAAAAAGGGGGGGGGGATTTCTTTAGCAACAGATCTTAAGTCACATGACCTACTCAGTGGAGCTCTTCATCCTTAAACTGAAGTCTTCCGCTGGGTTACCAATCCATTCTATTAAAAATTATATCACACAAGATGTGTAAGAGTGTTAGATCCAAGTGAGCAGAAACAAATGGTTTCTGTGGCTTGATATGCTGTAAAAGTTTGTGAGCTAAGCAACACTTATGAAAATGTTTAAAATGTGGAAAACACTGGAGGGTCATTTAAACGGATTACTGCACACTTTTGGCAAGACAGCCACTGAATGAGTGAAGTTACTTTTTTTTTATTTTGGGTCAGCCTAATTTTGTGGGAGATGAATGGTGTCAAAAAAAAAAAAATGCCACCCTATTCACCTTACAAGTCTTTTCTAAATTCATTAATGCGAGAAATTCCTCATGTAAATATAACTCTCATGCTTCAATGTAAACAATTGTCACATAACTAAATTTTGTGTTCCCTGCAATTCTACTTCGTCTTATTCCCATTACTGAAAGAATTACGGGGTAAGAAAGTAGGATTCCAGAGGAGTGAGGATGATCTAGAAAGGGTAAGTAATTATGTAGAAGTGTTCAAATTGTAGTACGTGAACAATACTTAAGTAAGATGAAGGAAATGGTGAATTTATGGATTTAAAAAAGGCATGACAGGATGGAAAGTGAAGTAATGTGGCTGTTACAAATGGATGGAACAGGTAGGTTACAAAAAGTAGTGTGTTTTTGTGCAGAAGCGAGACTTGGATTAAGGTATGTATGCAAGAGGAGGACTATTTACAAGTACAGTGAAAGTATGCTTGTAACAAGGATGTGTGATGTTGCCATTATTGTTGAACATATTTATAACTGGGCTTATAGAAAGTGATTGTTAGGGTGTTGGGGAAAGGTGTGGAATTAAAACAAAGAATCTGAAACAATTAGGGAGTTGTCACAGTTTCTCTTTACAGAAGAGACAGTTCTTCAGGAAGATTCTGAAGCATCAAAAGTTGATGGATGAGTTTAAGAGGGTATGTGAAAGAAATTAAAAGTAAAGAAATGTGATGAGTAACAAAGTCTTAGGAATTAAAGTTTAGGTATTAGACTGGAGAGGAAGGGGAAGAAGAGTATAGAGGAAGTGAATATATTTAACCCCTTCAGGGTCCAAGGCCCAAATCTGAAGTGGTGCCCCAGTGTCCAAGAATTTTCAAAAAAAAAAATGTTATTTTTTCTTATGAAATGGTAGAGAATCTTTTTGTGAAGGTAATAAAACAAAAAGTACGAAATTTGATGGAAAATTGACGAAATTATGCTCTCGCGAATTTTGATGTGTCAGCGATATTTACGAATCGGCGATTTTGCCGACTTTGACTCCCATTTTAGGCCAATTACATTATTCCAGTCAACCAAATTCTTAAGCTATTTCACTAGTATTACTTCTATTCTATTGATTGAGCACAAGAAATCTCCAAGTCAACTGTTTCAACTACAAATTAAAGTGATCGGAAATTGTTAATTTGGCCAATTTAACACAAAGTTCAAGATATTCCAATTTCAAAATAGGGTCCAGAATAAACAATGTAGGTATTCCTGGAACTAAACTAACATTTCCTCTGTTCATTAGTTACGTTTTGAGGCTTTACAAATAAATTCCATTTTGATTTTTTATTCACAATGAATTTTTATTCACACCAAAAAATAGAAGATTTACTGTTATGCAATACTGTAATAATTGTATAAATATCATCACCATATTTGTGAATGCATATTAGACCCAGCAGCTGGCGTGTATTAGACGTGTGAGGTCGTTTGTTTACTCTTGAATATCGGCAAAAATTTAACATTTCTGCTACTTTGAGCTCAGTTTCAAGCCATTTCCAGTGCTAAAACCAATCAAAATCATCTCTATTTCTGTAATATGTCTTCCATTCTATCAAATGAGATCAAGAAATCGCAAATAGAACTATAAAAAACATACGAAAAAACACTGCAAAATCGCTGTTTTAATCGAAAAATCATGATTTCAGTTTTTTTCTCTCATTACACACAACGTGCTGCAGGATCTGTTTTATGTGGTGCACACATACCACATAGATGTATTCTCTCATATCTAGGCCTAAATGTACCACTCACAGTTTATCAGAGTGAGCTGAGCTCATGACGTAGATCTACGGTTTGGACCCTGAACGTAAAGCCGTAGATCTACGGGACGGACCCTCAAAGGGTTAAATATTTGGGTGTGGGCAAGTCATTAGCAGGTCCTTGAAAGATGAGGTGAACCATGTAGTACACGAGGGAGGAAAAAGATAGTTGGCATGTTGAGGCATAAATGTTAAGATGCTTATTTATGCAGACAAATAAGAAATATACCAGAGTATAGTAGTAAAAACACTAATGTGGATGCAAAGAATGGGCTTTAACCCTTTGAGGGTCCGTCCTGTAGTTCTATGACTCTGAAGGCAGGGTCCAAGCTGTAGTACTATGTCATGATAGCTGTGAGCGGTAAATTTGGGCCTAGATATGAGAGAATGCATCTATGTGATAAGTGTGTACCATATAAAACACATCCTGCAGCACACAGTGCATAATGAAAAAAAAACTGACCATATTTTTGGATTAAAACAGAGACTTCACTGTGTATTGTCATATGGTTTTTATGGTTGTATTTGCAGTTTCTTGTCTCAGTTCATAGAATGAAACACATATTACAGAAATAGAGATGATTTTGATTGGTTTTAGTACTGAAAATAGCTTGAAAAAGAGCTCAAAGTAGCAGAAATGTTCGATTTTTGCTTATGTTCAAGAGTAAACAAATCACATTACTCGTCCAATACACGTCAGCTGGTGGGTCTAATGTGCATTTACAAATGCACTGATATTATTTATACAATTATTACAATATTGCATAACAGTAAATCTTCTATTTTTTTATGTGAATAAAAATTCTTTATGTGAATAAAAAATCAAAAGAATTCATCTGTAAAGCCTGGAAATGTAACTAATACACAAAAAATGTTATTTTAGTGCCAGGAATGCCTGCACTGTTTATTCTGGGCCCTATTTTGAAATTGTAACATTTTGAACTGTGTGAAATTGGCCAAATTACCAATTTCCGATTACTTTATTGGGTAGATGAAATAGTTGATTGGGCGATTTCTTGTGCTCGGTAGATAAAATGGAACACACACTAGCGAAATAGCTAAGAATTTGATCTAATGGAACAATGTAATTGACTGAAAATAGGACTTGGTGGAAAAATTGCCAATGCATAAATATCACTGATACAGCAAAATTTGCAAGAGCGTAATTTCATCAATTTTTCGTCAAATTTCGTACTTTTTGTTTTATTACCTTCAGAAAGATTCTCTACCATTTCATAATTAGAAAAATCATTTTTTTTTTTTTTAATTTCTTGGACCCCTGTGGGGAATTTTCATATTGGGGGCCTGGGCCCTCAATGGGTTAAGCCCTGCAGCAAAGAGGAGGCTAGAGTGGAAACGTCATGTTTGACAGCAATATATGGTGCGAATATTAAGCAGACAATTATCAATGTAGAAATTAGAGGACAGTTTGGGGGGTTACTAAAAGTAAAGGAAGAGGTCGAGCTGGTTTAGGCACTTAAGAGATGAAGAAGCAAAATCAGATGACCAAGAGGTCATCTGATTTTGTCCTCCCAGGAAAGGTTGGAGCAAGTAGAGGAGTGGCTTTTATGTGCTGTTGGGGAGTGAATAAGGAAACAAAAAGATTCACAGAAACCAGTTAGCCCAACTCGAGTCCTGCACTCTGAAGGACGGAGTGGGGATGCTGCAGTTCAAAGTGTCATTGGAAAGGTGATGAGTGTCCACTTATGGCAAGACAGCTATTTGAATGAATGACAGTGACTGTTTCCTTCTTTCTGGCCCACCCATCTTGGTAGGAGATGGCTGTATTATAAAAATTGTGAGGGGAGAGGAAAGAGGGAAAGAAAAGGAAATTGAAGGAAGAGGAGAATAAAGAAACAGGGGGAGAGATGGAGAAAATAAATTACACTGGAATAAAAAATAATTATAGTAAGGCTTAATAACCACATAATTGAAAGGACATGAAAGAAAATACAAGTTGTGTGTTTTGCACATTTTAAATGTACAATGTTATATTTGTGGTATTTTTCTAAAGTGCTTAGAATGTAATTTGTTTTATTGTATACCAAATACAAGCCCTACTTAAGCATGTATTTTTTATTAAAAAAAAAATAGTAGTACTATCTCAGTGTTAATGATGTGTGGTCAAATTTCAGGTATATTAATCTTAAAACTTGACCTAACCACACACTAGTCTTTTTTTCCTTTCAGTCAGCCTTAAAAAATTTGGAATCCTTCTGGGGGGATGTTGAAGGCTATCCTGAAACATGTTCAATTTGGCGTAAGAGACTTTTGTACCTTAAATATCTTATGGCATTACGAGCCATTTGTGGGGAAGGTGAGGACTGCTGTGCATCATGTAGAAGCTCTTGGCAAAGGCTCAATATTTTCATTCTTCAATTCGACTTGGTACTGCATGGAGCCCCACGAAAGGATAACTCCAGGCCAATGAATCCTGGACCCTCTGACGATGACCAAAGACAAGCCCACAAGGGCCTGACACTTCTGGCTGTCTTCATTTAAAGATGATGGAAGCCTGTAGTGGTCCAAGCAAAGAGCCTGGAATCCAGGTTGGGATACCATGATGACTGCCAGCAGTAACCCAGATTCCAGACCCTTGATGATGCAGATGATATTTCCAGGGAGGTGACCCCAGGTCAAGCTTCAAGTGACCCAGGCAAGAGGCCCAGTAATCTCCAAGCCAGTACTCCATGAAGTATGGTGAAATTCCCAGACTGCTCCAGGCTTTGATGCCCAGAGCAATCCAGAAGTGAAGGTCAGCAGAGATGGTGATTAGGCCTAGGCACCCCAGGACTATGCCCAGGCTGTTGTCCCACGTAGATATACCAGGCCATGGATGGCCTAGTTTCCCCAGGACATGTGCCTGAGCAAAAGATGCTATCCAATGGTGCCGAACATCACTTCCTCACCGAGCGCCAAGGCAGAGGTGCCTCAACACCTGGGAGAAAGAACCCAGACAAGGAGAGAAGACCAGCCCCCATGAGATGGGCCAGCCAGATGCAGACGAGGATACTACCCTACGGGTAGTCTGGAGCAGGTCGCTGGCTGGGGCGCCTCCATCACCATGGACCAACACCCCTTTGGCATTACTTGCTATTACCAGGAAAGATTGGCAATGTCAGATCAAATATTGGTTAAGATACAAAAACATTGTATCTGTGTACTAAGAAGCGCACAAACATTTATACACCCAAACAGACCAGGTAAATACTTAGGATGAGTATGAACAACTTCCATACTTATCCTTTCGAATTTAGTTAGGATATGTGGACTTCTGATTTACAGAAAAAAAAAATTATGCCAGTCATCCTTTACCACATTCCAACACTCAAATTCTTGTACACAACCCTCCCCCATTTACACTAGACTCACCTTTTCTGCTTCCAACTGATTGAAGACATATTCTATTACAACATCATCCTCTATGCCTAAAATGGCTGTGATTTTCTCCGTGACCCAAGGTTTGATCACTTCTAAACGCACTTTGGTCATATCAACCTGAAAGAAAGTATAAATTAGAGCTTTCTTTAATATATTGAATAATACAAATAAAAAACTAACACCAGAAGTTTTATGCCGAGGTTATCACCTCAGCATAAAAAAAAAAAAATGCCAAACTGTATTACGTATTAACACTATAGCAATTACTGACAACTTTATTATTTACCACATATCCATTCTGTAAACAAGTCAAAAAGATTACAGAAACATTTAAATTTTATGTGGAGCAAATGGGAGTCCATAAAATCAAACTTATCATAACATCAACACACTTAAAACAGAAATATCACAAGGTATGCATCCAGACAACTGAATGAAATGGAATAAATACATGTACACTAGTAAAGGAAAAAATATAAGTTACAGTACAATAGCTGAAAACATTAATAACCTAGAAAACAAAGATGAAAACCAGAAGAAAACAAGACTTTATTCAGAAAACTGTTGTCTACAGAATTATGCCATTTCTAATATCCCCCCACAGAAATGCACATCACTGAGATTATTCAAAAAGAAACGCATGAATTAAACATACCAGATACCAAAAGCCATTTGATAACACAGGATAATGGTGCCAATGTTGTCCAACAGACTGAAGGGACAGGATACAACTGCTTGCACTGTTTCTACCTTAACTAATTATCCATGATTGTATTCTGGAGTACACTATCACTTCAGTCACTCTCTCCTTTAGCCTGCAGTAAACTAGAAGCTCAAGAACAATATGAATTACAAAAGCATATGCTTATTCAGAATGTACCTACCAACTGGAATAGCACTTACTTATTGTTAGCTCGCATCCGTGAACAAAAATTAAGCCAAAGCAATGTACTGCTTAAGTAACACACCTACCATCAATTGATGGAAATGGAATATTTTGTGCATGAGGGGCTTGGAAATCCAGTAAGCATGTTTGAGTGTGTTTGACAGGAGTGGAGGCAAATGGTTTCTAGGGCTTGACAAGCTGTTGGAGTGTGAGCAAGGTAACGTTTGGAAAGATTTAAGATAACCAGTTAGCCAAACTGAAGTTCCTGGAAGTGGGCACACTTCTGGCAAGAAAGAGTAAATGATGGTAAAAGTGTTTCATCTTTTTCAGGTTCATCTCAGAGGAAGATGGCCAGTGTTAAAATAGATAAGATTATTAAACTATTTTTTTTGTTGAAAATATTTCACAAAACTATACTTCTTAGTAAAACAAACTGTCTGGTCTCAGAGATATTGTGTCAATCAGAATATTTGAAACATTGTTAACTAAGCTTTGAGTGATCCAAGATTCTCAGACTTGGGTAATTAACTTATCAGCTCTCAAAGTGTCAATTCTAACTAGTTTCAAGAGTTACACCACTGACTACAAGATGCTTAGCACATATCTAGAGCCCCAACGTAAGAATACCTTCTACACATCAATGCAGTTGGAGAGTCATGTAAAACAAATCTTGGCAATACTGATAATGAACAGAAACACAAGAGATAATTCAGTAGCTCAAGAACTCAAGAGTACAACTGGTTCGCTAGCAGTATCAAGTCTGATGAAAGTTAAAATGACGTACACTAACAAGGACTGAAGAACCAGACGAGTTTGATCGTGATAAATGTCACGAAGAAATTGTTGCCACCATTCCCAAGAGATCATACACATCTGCCTCAGGATCATTCGTCAAATCACAAAATGTAGCACCCAGAAAATGGTGCTGGTATTAGTGTTGTAACAAACAAATACAGCCTCTCCTCACTTAGTGACTTACTCATTTACCAACGACTCAGACTTACGACGGGCTCTCTGACCAGTTTGCACACCTAAATAATGTATATTCAAGTTGATTTCCTCTACTGTTTATTACAATATACTGTACACTACTGCATAAACATTTAAAAATATACTAAAAATGTTATAAAGGATGCAAAGGTGACATTAAAACAATATCAAAGATGGTTGATACAAACCCACTACCATTATAATATGCTCCATGCTTAGCAACAAATCTGTTTACCGACGTGGTCTTAGGAGCGGAACTCTGTCGTTAAGCGAGGAGAGGCTATATATGGCAATGGTATTATTGCCCAAAGAATAAGACTACTAGATTGGTAGAGAAAATACAGTTCTACCACCTCAGTTCAGTTTAATAATGGAAAGAGGTTGATCATGTTCTGAACTCTGAAGGTTTTAAAGAAAGTAACCCACACACTTGACCTTTTACTATATTAAGAGGGCAATAAAATTAAAATTAGTGAAATAAATTAAGACATGCTATAGCAAATTCATGATAAGTAAACTACAGATTAGTAGCAGTGAAGGTACCCACAGCACCAGAAAACAAGATACTACTATGACTAAGGAGCTTCAAACAGAACTGAAGGGCTCAGAACAAATTTAATACTTTTATATTTTGATTTCTGGAAGTTTATGAAATTAAAATTTAAGACTTTTCACATTCTACAAGTTGTCTGCAATAGTGTTATTACAATTCTGTGACTCATGACACCTTTGAGGGACCCTGAGCATGTCGCAGCCATGCTGATGTGAAATTCATCTGTAAAAACTATGCATTTGTGGTCAGAGTAGATTATTATTATTATAATCAAAAAGAAGCGCTAAGCCACAAGGGCTATACAGCGCTGCAGGGCAGGAAGGAAGCGAGGGCATCAGGTGGCAAAAGGGAGGTGGATGAGTAATAGGTTACGGATAACAGCGGAGCAGTGGATGGTGAAAGGGTAAAGGGCAGCAAGAGACTGAGCTAGAAAGGGCTGAGGGGAGTGCATAAGGTATCATCATCAGAGTTTGTGGAGTAAATCAGTCGTTGTCAAGAAGTCAATGAGAGAGTCAGGATTAAAGGAGGGTCCATCAGCAAGAAGGGAAGGTAAAGAGAGAGTAGTAGAACGAAGACGGCGTTGGAGGTAAATTCTGCGTGCTCGTTGATAGAGAGGGCAGTCTAACAATGTGGCTAATCGATACTGGAACTTGACACTGCTCACAGAGAGGTACAGGGTGCCTCTCCATGAGATACCCGTGAGTAAGATGAGTGTGGCCAATGCGAAGACGGGAGAGAGTGGTCTCCCAACCACGGCACTGATGACAAGAAGACGGCCAGTAACCTATGCTCGGTTTAATAGAATGAAGTTTGTTACCAAGCAGAGTTGACCAACGTTGTTGCCAACGGGCGTGAAGGTGGGCAGCTATTGTAGCAAAATAGTCCAGAAATGGAACACCTCTATAGGAAATTGGTAGGTCATGTACTGCTGACCGCGCAGCAGTGTCTGCCTGTTCATTGCCCTGTACGTCGACATGACCAGGGACCCAACAAAAAATAATATCTTTATGCTTCGTAGAGATACGGCGTAGCCAAAGTTGGATAAAGAGAACTAGGGGGTGAGATGTATCAAATTTTCATATAGCCTGTAGAGCACTAAGGGAGTCTGAGACTACCACAAATGATGACACAGGCATAGATGCAATACGAATAAGTGCTGCAAGAATGGCATACAGTTCAGCAGTAAAAATGCTAGCCGAAGATAGTAAATGCCCCCGCACGACGCTGTCCGGAAACACTGCTGCGAATCCGACGCCGTCTGAAGACTTAGAGCCATCTGTGTACACAGCGGTGGCATGAGAATGGGAGTGGAAGTGATCAAGAAAAAGAGAGCGGAAGCCACCGTAGGCAGTTGAGCTTTCGAGCAAGGGAGTGAGAAAGAACAGACCCTAACAGCTGGAACTTCCCAGGGGGGTAGGGAAAAGTGAGATGCTACATGAACATATGAAGGTGGTAACTGAAGGGAAGACAAGAGTGAATGTAGGCGAAGAGAAAAGGGACGGAGCAAACAGGGGCAGCGAATGAATAAAGAATGTCTACTAACATCGGTGACCATTCTATAAATGGAAGGATTGTGTAGATCGTGAGAGCGTACATAGTAGCGAAGGCAATGGGCATCACGGCGATCAGACAAGGATGGAACATTCGCTTCTGCATAGAGGCTCTCAACAGGGGGAGAGCGAAAAGCACTAAGGCACCAACGTAATCCTTGGTGATGGATAGAGTTAAGGCTAGAGAGAGTAGCAGGAGAGGCCGCGGAATAAATCTGGTCACCATAATCGAGTTTCGATAAAACGAGGGCTGAATGTAGGCGAAGCAGAGTTCGACGATCAGCTCCCCAGGAAAGATGAGCAAGGGTTTTAAGAAGGTTTAGCCGGCTGTGACAAGTTGCCTTCAGAGATGTAATGTGAGGTTTCCAGGATAACCTACGGTCAAAGAGAAGGCCTAGAAACCTGACTATCACGTTCGGGGATACGGGAGCCATAGAGATACAAAGGATGATAGGAGATAACAGAGCGTCTAATGAAAGTAATTTGGTGAGTTTTGGTACTTGAAAATTTAAACCCATGCGTGGTGGCCCAAGTGGAAACACGGTCGATCGCATGCTGGAGAGAAACTGCAATAAGATGACAGTCAGTGCCTGCACGAGCAAAAGCGAAGTCACCAACATAGGGTGATGACCAAATATTGGGTGGAAGAACAGAGGCCAAATCATTTATAGCAAGGAGAAAAAGTGTTGTGCTTAGAACACATCCCTGAGGGACACCTTCAGCTTGGGCGAAGTCCGGGGAAAGAACATTATTGACTCGAACACGGAAATGTCTGTCAGTTAAAAAGTTCTTAAGGAAGGATGGTAGATTGCCTCGGAGGCCTAAGGAATGGGCCTGGGCCAAAATATTATACCTCCAAGTTGTGTCATATGCCTTCTCAAGGTCAAAAAATATGGCAATAACCGAGTGATTATTCGCAAAGGCATTACGAACATACGTATCCAAGCGTAGTAAGGGGTCTATGGTAGAACGACCCTTACGAAAGCCATATTGACTAGCGGAGAGACTGTTGTGTGTCTCTAAATACCACATTAAACGTCAATTTACGAGACGTTCCATCACTTTGCAAACTGCACTAGTAAGAGCGATGGGATGATAGTGGGAGGCATCATGTCCTGTAGTACCCGGTTTGCGAAAAGGGAGAACAATGGCAGATTTCCACAGCTGGGGAAGAACTCCTTGTGCCCAAATAAGATTGAAGAGGTGTAAGAGGACTACAAGGGCTGACCAATGTAAATGTTGTAACATACGAATATGAATGTCGTCAGGCCCAGCTGCCGATGATCGGCAAGCTGAGAGCGTTGCCTCAGTTCTTGAAGTGTAAAAGGCACATTATACTGTTCTTCTCTGAGAGAAGAAAAGTCCAAGGGTACTAACTCTCTGGCAGACTTTGAGGAAAGAAACGAGGGGCATAGATGGAGCCCTCGGGAAATACGGACCAGATGTGTGCCAAGTTCAATGGCAACGTCGAGAGGGTTTGCTACATCAACACCAGCGACCCGTAGAACAGGAGCAGGGTCAGGAGAGTATTTACCACTCAATTTCCTCACTTTTTTCCAGACTGCACTCATAGAAGAAGCAGAGGTGATGGTGGAAACAGTCTCGCCAACAAGTGCATTTAGCTTCACGGATGACACAGCGAGCGATCGCACGCTTCTGCTTAAAATCAAGAAGTCTCTCAGCGGTTCTATTGTACCGGTACCTGCCCCATGCAGCGCATTTCAAACGTACTGCACGAGCACAAGCAGGAGACCACCAAGGCATGTACTTCTGAGAATGCCTGCCTGAGGTTTGGGGTATAGAATGGGAAGCTGCGGTATAAACTGACATCGAGATGTGTAGGAGCTCATCAATGGAGGATGAAGAAGGAACCTCACTAAAAGCAGTGAGGTGTGAGTAAAGATCCCAATTTGCCCGATCAAATTGCCAGCGAGGGCTACGGAAAGGTGGTGAATAGGAAGGAGAAGTAAGAATGATTGGAAAATGATCGCTGTCATGTAAGTCAGGTAGAACATACCAGGTGAAGTCTAGTGCAGTGGAGGAATAGCAGACTGATAGATCGATGCAAGAGAGAGTATGAGTACGAGGATCAAAATGGGTGGGAGTACCCGTATTTAAAACATGGAGGGGGTGAGAGGCGAGAAAAGCCTCCAACTGGATGCCACATGAGTCACAATGAGACCCCCCCAGAGGAAATGGTGGGCATTAAAATCACCAAGTAACAGAAGTGGTGGTGGTAAGGATGAAACAAGAAAGGCAAAGTCTGGGATAGAAAATGCTCGAGAAGGAGAGAGATGTAAAGAACATATTGTAAACCACTTATTCAAGTGGATACGGGCTGCAGTGTAATGTAGCGAGGTATGGACAAATAGTTGACAGTACGGAATATCATTGCGTAGAAGAAGGGCACTTTCATTAAAGGTCCCATCTGAGAAAGGATCCGAAGAATACAATAAATTATAGCCTGAGATAGGTTGGAAAACAGCCGAGTGTAATTTTGGTTCTTGTAAGCAAGCACCAACAGGGGAAAACCTGGAAAGCAACATCTGAAGCTCACCCCGATTACCCCTGAGGCCGCGGATATTCCACTGTAAATAGGCCATGATTGGCAATGAAGAAAATACTAGGAATCTGTAGGTAAAGGCACCTACGGACTAGAGGGGTTAGAAAAGTCAACGTGTGGTGGCATTGGAAGACGTTCAACCAGCGAAGGAATGGAGCGTTGCGAAGAATGGGGTTGTGAAGATGGAGGGGAGGGAAGAGAAGGAACAGGAAGTGAATCAGTGTCCATTGAAGGTTTAGTCTCTGCAATATATTCTGAAATGGCTTCAAGTGTTTCTGAATTCAAAGATGTATGGGAGACCATATTGGAGATAGAAGGAGGGTGAGTAAAGATTGGGACAGTAATGGACTGTACCAAAGTAGAGGGGAAGGGAAGAGTGTAAGGGACTGGAGATGAAGTGTGGGGGGGGACAGAAGAGGCAGAAACCTGGGAGGTGGCAGAAGAGAGAGAAACTTGGGAGGGGACGGGGGTGGAAGGCATAGTACGAGGAGGAGGGTGAATCTCCACACTTGTAATAGAGCCAGAGAGAGGGGAAGAACTAGGTACAGACGGGGGTGGAAGGCATAGTACGAGGAGGAGGGTGAATCTCCACACTTGTAATAGAGCCAGAGAGAGGGGAAGAACTAAGTACAGAGACTGGAAAGGTAAAGTGTGGAGGTGGAAGAAGGGAAGGAAGGGGCAAAGAAGATTTGAGCAATGTGGATTTTTTGGACTTCTGAGAAGTAGAGGGGCGATTGGTATTAGGTGTCATACGAGGTCTTGTCGATACTGGGGCTTGCGAGGAACGACGCGAAGATGTGAGAACAGACTGAGTTGTAATCGGGACGTCAGAGCCAAGGACAGCAAAAGGATTAGATGCTGGAGTGGCTATGGGAGGGGTAACAACAGAGGAGGCTGCAGAAGATGGGACCCCAGAAGTGGGGGGATGTTTGGAAACACGAGAATAAGAAACACAGGGTAGTCTCCCTTAGAGGCGGAGATGAGTAACTGCCATAGCATAAGGGAGACCTTCTGCCTCTGAGGCAACGGATTTCACGTTCATTTAAGTAGACCTGGCAATGGCGGGAGTACGAAGGGTGAGCTTCATTACAATTAAGGCAAGATGGAGGCTGACTGCAAGATGTATCAGAATGGTCGTCGGCACCACAGACTGGGCATTCGGCCATAGATCTGCAATATTTCGCTGGGTGACCAAAACGCCAGCAATTTCTACATTGTTGCGGTGTAGGTATCACCTTTTGAACTTGTAACCAATGTCCCGCGACATATACAGAGGACGGGAGTTCTCGGCTGTCAAAAGTTAAACGAGCCACATTGCAAGGGTAACGTCTCTGCCCCCGGGCAGGAAGGACATAAGTGTCTACTTTGAGGATTGGGAGATCCTGGAGTTCCAGCTGTTCAAGAATGTCATTGCCACATGACTGGAAATTCTGTTGGACTATGGTATGGGGCAGAATGACAGTACCACTACAAGAATTGAGAGAAAGATGTTTTTCAATAGTGATAGGAGTAGTATCGATATTCGAAAGGAGAGAAAGATCATGAGCTTGGGTAGCATTCTGGACAGTGACGATGCGCGTACCGCTCTTGAGAGCATGAAATGAAATATCTCTACCAACATGACACAGGAGCGCTTTGCCAATACTATGGTCAGAAAGGTAGGCAGAAGAAGAAGTCGGTCTTAAAGTAAAGAATTTAGTCCATTGTGTGGTCCGAAACCGAGCGTGGAGAGGGAGTGCTTGACGTGTCGGTCTTTTCCGAGTAGAATGGGAAGGTAACGAAGGAGCATCATCAGGAGATTGACGTTGGCGTTTAGGAGTAGGACCGGAGTTGGTCCAGTGTGAAATGGGTGGGCGATTCGAAAATTGCCGTACCGTAGAGGGAGAAGCCGGAAGCATAGTCAAAGGAGAGCGGAGTTCAGACAAATCGAAGGAGTCAGTCGAAGCCCCGGTACCTGAAGTGGGTGAGGAAACAGCACCAGCAAGAGGTACAGGGGCATCAGGAGTGTCCGAAGAGTGGTCTAAACACAAGGCAGGGTCAGAATGGGGTGCGGTAACAAGAAGGGGCCCGGGGGTAGTGGGTTCACGGATTGGGTTCTCCATGGTTAGGTTACTCCTTTGCTTTTTGTTTTTAAGAAAAAAAAAAGAAAGAAGAAAAGAAAATAAAAATAAAAAAAGAATAAAAAAAGGGGGGGAGCAGGGAGGAATAGTTCCCAGGAGGAATGAAAGGGCCGGAAATCTCCCTCCGCGCCCAAGAGGACCTCAGCACCGCTAGTAGCGCAGATGCAGCATGGAACCCGTGCCATACCCTACCCTTCATGCCAGTAAACCAGCAATCCGGGATAGCAACCTCACATCTGCCGAGCTACCTCGGTGGACAAAAGAGAGGGCGGCCGGATATCCTCCACAAAGCATACCTCCTTCGACCACTACCCTCGGAATCCGAAAGGTGGCTTCCAGAGATACATCCATCGCCCGAAAGACACCCAAAGCTACTCCGGGATACCGGAGAGGGATCGGGACATCCCCAGGCAATCCAGATTCCACGGCAAACTACGCCACCGCCAAGAACCTAAACGGAATGGGATGGAACCCAGTGTCCTTTCCCCTACCTAGGAACTAGCGTGCCTGTGGGAGAAATCCCAAAGGCCAAAAAGAGGAAGGGCAAAAGGGAGGGGTGGGGAGGAGGAGGAGGAATGGAAAAAGGAGAGGATGGGATAGGGGAGGGGAGAATGGGGGGTAATTAGGTTCCGTCTGAGGAAGAAGACCGACAGGTCTAATTCCTCAGACCAAGAGCCTCTTCACCACGCCAAGGAGCCCCCCTTGAAGAGGGGTCAGAGTAGAACCCATGCTAACCTTCCTATAGTATACAGAAATATACCTAGTTAAATGAATCTTATTAGGCTGGTATGGTCCAGTGGATAACACACTGATCTAGTTTTAGGACTGGCTTGTAATGGGTTCAAACCCCACCTGTTCTGTGATCTGTTTGCAGTCATGTTGTCATAATTTTATAAGTCCTGCTATATCTTACTTGCATCTAAACAGATGTAACACATTAATGATTCTGGAGCTTAAAATATTTTAAACTGCATTTATTCCTATGAAAGGCACTTCATTACCAGAAAGTGCCAGTAACCTTTACAAAAAAAAAAAAAAAAAGTGACATTTCCCAGCATCCTCTAAAGAATACACATCTAAATTTGTTATTAGTACACAGTAACCAACTATCATAACTTGACATCTACTATGGTTTCACTGGTCTTTAAATATTTCAGTCTGTTAAATGTACTTGTCTACTATAAC
Organism: Cherax quadricarinatus; assembly: GCF_038502225.1. Lineage (NCBI taxonomy): Eukaryota > Metazoa > Arthropoda > Malacostraca > Decapoda > Parastacidae > Cherax > Cherax quadricarinatus. The sequence continues at coordinate 20,511,483 of NC_091335.1, read as the reverse complement.
AATACAAATAAAAATATAAACACCATGAAAACAATTAAAAACAATGAATAATGTTCACCATTGTGTTCCTTGCCATGTATCTCATTAAAATACTAAATCTTTTTGAGCATGTTCACGTATCACTGCCAGGAAACAAGAACCCTTTGAGCTACAAATATTCCTCGTATTCAAAAGACATATATATACTGTACTTCGATCACAAAGATGCATCATTTTTAAGAATACAAGAATGTGGATCCTTCACTCAAAACAAATTCATACATTGTCAGAAATTTCTTGGTATATTTAACACAAATGCATGTCTCTACTTGAGCTGTAAGCCTCAGTAGGTATAATGATTTCAGAGGTCTTGAATCTTCTTTTTTTATTATTATTTTTTCCATAAAATTCTACAACTTCATTTTGTAAACATGCATGTAAACTTTCAACAACCACAAACATTTTCTAAAGAAAAAACATTCCCAACAAAAATGAGAAATGACTTCGAACGTTTTGGACTTTACAGTTTTGAATTTTCTAATTCAGAATACACCTATATAAGCTACCAAGCAACAATATCATTTGTACAACATACCAACTTAAATTTTATTTCTGTATCAAACACATTTTGTTGCTACTATATAGGTTTATTCTTTATTTTACAAAAAGATTGGGAGAAAGAAATGAAGTACATTGCACCCTGAATAAACAAACTGAGAAAACATCTAAAATAAAAACTAATGTACTTTCACTTTTGAAAAACTTGAAAACAGATTGGGTAAATGTAACTTTTTAATTACTAAGCAAAGGTAAATGCATTAGATAGGTGATATGCAGTTGCCACTGCATATCACCTGGTAGACAGCAACCACCCAGGGGAAGTACTACCGTCCTGCCAGATGACTGTGAAACAGAAACCTGTAACTGTTTTGCATGATAGTAGGATTGCTGGTTTCTTTTTCTGTCTCATAAACATGCTAGATAACAGGGATATCTTGCTACTCCTACTTACACTTTGGTCACTCTTCACAGACATGCACATGCATATATATATACATACATCTAGGTTTTTCCCCTTTTTCTAAATAGCTCTTGTTCTTTATTTCTTCTATTGTCCATGGGGAAGTGGAAAAGAATCTTTCCTCCGTAAGCCATGCGTGTCGTATGAGGCAACTAAAATGCCGGGAGCAATGGGCTAGTAACCCCTTCTCCTGGAGACATTTACTAAAAAAGAGAAGAAAAACTTTATAAAACTGGGATGCTTGAATGTGCGTGGATGTAGTGCGGATGACAAGAAACAGATGATTGCTGAGATGTTAAGTGAATGTATAGGAGCCTTTGAACCAAGTGAGAGAGTAATTGTGGTAGGGGATCTGAATGCTAAAGTAGGAGAAACTTTTAGAGAGGGTGTGGTAGGTAAGTTTGGGGTGCCAGGTGTAAATGATAATGGGAGCCCTTTGATTGAACTTTGTATAGAAAGGGGTTTAGTTATAGGTAATACATATTTTAAGAAAAAGAGGATAAATAAGTATACAAGATATGATGTAGGGCGAAATGACAGTAGTTTGTTGGATTATGTATTGGTAGATAAAAGACTGTTGAGTAGACTTCAGGATGTACTTGTTTATAGAGGGGCCACAGACATATCAGATAACTTTTTAGTTGTAGCTACATTGAAAGTAAAAGGTAGATGGGGTACAAGGAGAATAGAAGCATCAGGGAAGAGAGAGGTGAAGGTTTATAAACTAAAAGAGGAGGCAGTTAGGGTAAGATATAAACAGCTATTGGAGGATAGATGGGCTAATGAGAGCATAGGCAATGGGGTCGAAGAGGTATGGGGTAGGTTTAAAAATGCAGTGTTAGAGTGTTCAGCAGAAGTTTGTGGTTACAGGAAAGTGGGTGCGGGAGGGAAGAGGAGCGATTGGTGGAATGATGATGTAAAGAGAGCAGTAAGGGAGAAAAAGTTAGCATATGAGAAGTTTTTACAAAGTAGAAGTGATGCAAGGAGGGAAGAGTATGTGGAGAAAAAGAGAGGTTAAGAGAGTGGTGAAGCAATGTAAAAGAGAGCAAATGAGAGAGTGGGTGAGATGTTATCAACAAATTTTGTTGAAAATAAGAAAAAGTTTTGGAGTGAGATTAACAAGTTAAGGAAGCCTAGAGAACAAATGGATTTGTTAGTTAAAAATAGAAGAGGAGAGTTATTAAATGGAGAATTAGAGGTATTGGGAAGATGGAGGGAATATTTTGAGGAATTGTTAAACGTTGATGAAGATAGGGAAGCTGTGATTTCGTGTATAGGGCAAGGAGGAATAACATCTTGTAGGAGTGAGGAAGAGCCAGTTGTGAGTGTGGGGGAAGTTCGTGAGGCAGTAGGTAAAATGAAAGGGGGTAAGGCAGCCGGGATTGATGGGATAAAGATAGAAATGTTAAAAGCAGGTGGGGATATAGTTTTGGAGTGGTTGGTGCAATTATTTAATAAATGTATGGAAGAGGGTAAGGTACCTAGGGATTGGCAGAGAGCATGCATAGTTCCTTTGTATAAAGGCAAAGGGGACAAAAACAGAGTGCAAAAATTATAGGGGGATAAGTCTGTTGAGTATACCTGGTAAAGTGTATGGTAGAGTTATTATTGAAAGAATTAAGAGTAAGACGGAGAATAGGATAGCAGATGAACAAGGAGGCTTTAGGAAAGGTAGGGGATGTGGACCAGGTGTTTACCGTGAAACATATAAGTGAACAGTATTTAGATAAGGCTAAAGAGGTCTTTGTGGCATTTATGGATTTGGAAAAGGCGTATGACAGGGTGGATAGGGGGGCAATGTGGCAGATGCTGCAGGTGTATGGTGTAGGAGGTAGGTTACTGAAAGCAGTGAAGAGTTTTTACGAGGATAGTGAGGCTCAAGTTAGAGTATGTAGAAAAGAGGGAAATTATTTCCCAGTAAAAGTAGGCCTTAGACAAGGATGTGTGATGTCACCATGGTTGTTTAATATATTTATAGATGGGGTTGTAAGAGAAGTAAATGCGAGGGTCTTGGCAAAAGGCGTGGAGTTAAAAGATAAAGAATCACACATAAAGTGGGAGTTGTCACAGTTGCTCTTTGCTGATGACACTGTGCTCTTGGGAGATTCTGAAGAGAAGTTGCAGAGATTGGTGGATGAATTTGGTAGGGTGCGCAAAAGAAGAAAATTAAAAGTGAATACAGGAAAGAGTAAGGTTATGAGGATAACAAAAAGATTAGGTGATGAAAGATTGGATATCAGATTGGAGGGAGAGAGTATGGAGGAGGTGAATGCATTCAGATATTTGGGAGTGGACGTGTCAGCGGATGGGTCTATGAAAGATGAGGTGAATCATAGAATTGATGAGGGGAAAAGGGTGAGTGGTGCACTTAGGAGTCTGTGGAGACAAAGAACTTTGTCCTTGGAGGCAAAGAGGGGAATGTATGAGAGTACAGTTTTACCAACGCTCTTATATAGGTGTGAAGCATGGGTGATGAATGTTGCAGCGAGAAGGCTGGAGGCAGTGGAGATGTCAAGTCTGAGGGAAATGTGTGGTGTGAATATAATGCAGAGAATTCGTAGTTTGGAAGTTAGGAGGAGGTGCGGGATTACCAAAACTGTTGTCCAGAGGGCTGAGGAAGGTTTGTTGAGGTGGTTCGGACATGTAGAGAGAATGGAGCGAAACCGAGCGACTTCAAGAGTGTATCAGTCTGTAGTGAAAGGAAGGCGGGGTAGGGGTCGGCCTAGGAAAGGTTGGAGGGAGGGGGTAAAGGAGGTTTTGTGTGCGAGGGGCTTGGACTTCCAGCAGGCATGTGTGAGCGTGTTTGATAGGAGTGAATGGAGACAAATGGTTTTTAATACTTGACGTGCTGTTGGAGTGTGAGCAAAGTAACATTTATGAAGGGGTTCAGGGAAACCGGCAGGCCGGACTTGAGTCCTGGAGATGGGAAGTACAGTGCCTGCACTCTGAAGGAGAGGTGTTAATGTTGCAGTTTAAAAACTGTAGTGTAAAGCACCCTTCTGGCAAGACAGTGATGGAGTGAATGATGGTGAAAGTTTTTCTTTATCGGGCCACCCTGCCTTGGTGGGAATTGGCCAGTGTGATAATAATAATAAAAACTGCTAAAATGAATATTGGCAAATATATAATATTGATTCATTAACAATTAATGAAATTATGCTAGGTATAGTTTATATAATATAATTATATACATTCTAGGTAGTAGGTTGGTAGACAGCAACCACCCAGGGAGGTACTACCATTCTGCCAAGCGAGTGTAAAACAAAAGCCTGTAATTGTTTTACATGATGGAAGGATTGCTGGCGTCTTTTTTGTCTCAAACATGCAAGATTTCAGGTACTTACACTTAGGTCACACTACACATACATGTACAAGCATACATATACCCCCCCCCCCCCCGGGTTTTCTTCTACACCTACCATCTGACTTACGACAGAGTTCGGTTCCGAGAAACCGGTCTTAAGTCGAAATGGACATAAGTCGAACTTTACTACTGAATATCAACATAACATTTTTTGTAATGACTATTTTATTGTTTTATTTTGGTATTTCATGTTTTACCATACTTCTTATGCTGTTGGTACTGTATTTTATACTGTAAGGTTTAGGATAAACACTGTGTACAACACAAACACTTATTTATTTCCCAGAAATTTGGCATAAAAAAAAACTGTCATACGTCGAGTCGTCATATGTCGAGCAGGTCGTAAGTCGGATGGTAGGTGTATTTTCTTTCTAGTTTTTGTTCTTGTTTATTTCCTCCTATCCCCATGGGGAAGTAGAACAAAATTCTTCCCCTGTAAGCCATGCATGCTGTAAGAGGCGACTAAAATGCTGGGAGCAAGGGGCTAGTAATCCCTTCTGTATAAATTACTAAATTTAAAAAGAGAAACTCGTTTTTCTTTTTGGGCCACCCTGCCTCGGTGGGATACGGCCGGTTTGTTGAAAGAAAGAATAATTATATACATATATTGGCAATCAATTTAGATAAATGAACACATGCAAGGTATATTAAGCTACACTGTCCAATTGCAATAAAAATTTTGATGTGTAAGCATATGTATATACCAATTCAATGTAAATTACCATTATCAAGACAGTATACAGAAGAAAAAAAAAAGGTATCTTTGATTAATAAGAAGAACCCCCCCCCCTCCCCGCAAGAGGCACTATCAAGTCACGCAAATTCAAGGAAAAGTTAGGTAAATCAAGTTTTTAGTTTCTTTATAAAAAGGCTAGTAAGGTTAGGTTGCATTATGAGAGTATTTTCAGTGGAAAATTAAAATGTCGCCATCATAACCAGAGGGAAGAGCTGAACCTATAGGCACCCAGGACTGGGAAACAATCAGGTCAGAGGGTAGCTTTAATTCCTTTAATGAAGAGTCCTTCAGCGTCAAGGTACCCCATATGAAGAGAGACGAGTCTTGGTGTGATCCAGAGCCTTTCTGGGGATACTAATACAGTATGTATTTAAAAATATATATAAAATTTACTAATCCTCAATTCAAAAATAAAAGTATGAACACACAAGCATCCACCAGCTGAGGCATTCCAAACTCATGTAAGCCTGAAATAGGTATAATCAGGAAATAAAAGTGCACTTAATTGTTTTTACTAATAAAGTATAAAATTTTAAGGCAAAACTTATTTTCAGCAACCCAGAGGACATTTTGTGTTAGGAAATGACAACATTAAAAAATACTGTATAGTATTTTAATTTTAATACAAAGCATAACTCAATTAACATCTTACCTTTTTGCTTAAGCTTTCAGCAAATTTCATCTCCTTCATGAGCTTCTTATCTTTATTGCTAAACCGGTTATCCTGCTCTGCAGAAGTACCCTGAAAAGATGAGATATATAATGATAAATGTTTTCTAAACACCTTGCAGTATTAAACACGAGGGATGAATTACTGTAGTTTCTGAAGTAAAGACATGTTGCTGAACAAGTCTCTGAGACATTATGCACCTACAACTCTATTAACCCTATGACTGTCGCAAGCCCCTTTCTGAAACTGTCATTCGATGTCACAAAATTTTTGGAAAAAAAAAATTATTTTTCTTATGAAATGATAGAGAATCTTTTCCTGGTGATAATGACACCAAAAGTACGAAATTTAGTTGAAAACTCACGGACTTACACTCCCATGAAGTTAGTGGTCTCGGCGACATATACGGATCAGCGATTTTGCCAACTTTGAGCCCTGTTTTTGGCCAGTTCTGTTGTTCCAGTTGACCAAACTCATAGCTATTTCTTTAGAACTCAATTTTTTCAACCAATTGAGTACAAGAAACTGCCCATTTACCAATTTGAACTACCCAATAAAGTGGTCAGAAATTTGTAATTTGGCCAATTTCACACAAATTAAAAAAAAATGCCAATTTCAAAATAGGGTCCAGAATAAACAATGCAAACATTCTTGGCACTAAAATAACATATCCTCTATTCATCAGTCATGTCTCTAGGCCCCTCTTATATTACTATTTTGATTTTTTATTCATACAAAAAGTACAAAATTTACTGTTATGCAGACTACTGCATTACTGTAAAAATGGTATAAATAATATCAGTGCACTAGTGAAAGAATATTAGACTCCCCAGTTGGTGTGTATTGAATGTGTGGTGTGATTTGCTTACTCTTGAACATTAGTAAAAATCGAACATTTGTTACTTTGAGCTTAATTTCAAGGTCGTTTTCATCGTGAAACTAATCAAAATTACCTCTATTTCTGCAATGTGTTTTCTATTTTATCACGTGAGACCATGAAAACCAGAATACAATGATAAATGCTATACGAAAATACACCTCAAAGTTGGCGTTTTAATAAAAAAAAAATTCATTACGCACTGCGTGCTGCAGGATTTTTATGTGGTGTACACTGACTCCACAGACCCATTCTCTCACATGGGGGCCTACCAGCTTTCTCCTGCTTGATTTGAAGCCACTAGAATTATTGAGTATATATACGTCTGAACACTGGCTCATAAGACGTATATGTACGACCAAAGCTGTCAAAGGGTTAAATCAAGACTTGATAAAGCTTATTCTATACTACATGTCTTCTTCATTGTCAGAAGTTTCCACTAGGTTTCTATATAAAAAATTACCTATAAAATGAACTTTATTATTAAAAAAAATCTCACTAAATTTTAAATATGTATACATACAGAACACTTGACATTTCTTTTCAGAGTCAGAAGAAATGGTGCCGTGTAGCTCAATCGCTAGAGCACTCAGCTCTCACACAGAGGTCCGGAGTTCGAATCCCTGGTATAGCTGAAAAACATTAGGATGTGTTTCCACAAGACACCTGCTGTCCATGTTCACCCATCAGTATAAAATGGGTACCTGGGTGTTAGTTGACGGGTTTGGGTCACATCCTGGGACAAAATTGACCTAATTTGCCCGAAATGCTCTGCATAACAAGCGGCTTTCTATATAGTAGTATGTCACTGATGTCAGCTAGGGCTGTATACCTTGTACATATATTTGTAGATATAAAGATTTATTATAATGTTGCTAGGCCATTTATTGGTTTAGAAACTCTTGATAGTTTTCTACTGTGAAGAGTTCTACATAATTTAGTAAAACCATTGACAAACATTAACTTGAATCTAAATTATGTCTCTGAATAATATACGAGTATAGTTTAACAAATAAACCAAACCTACCACCTTTATAACTCGCAAACAACGGCAATTTTACAAGTTTGATGACTTTACCTAACACCTTCAAAAGTGAAACTTTTTTTTCCTTGTAATTTTAACATGTTAAAAAAATACCATACATGCATGAAAAAAAATAGGATACAAAGCAAAGTGACCATAATGGAAATAATCATACTATGTACTGAGCTTTGCCAGATTATCCACGGTTATGACCATGTTACCACTGTAGAGTAAAACCTGAATTTAACACTTTCAGTTGCCACAATGTAGACCTACATCACTTAGGCCTCACATAATTGTACATCATGAGATCAGCTCACTAAGAACCTGTGAGCGGTAAATTTTGGCCTAGATACGAGAGAACGGGTCTGTGTAGCAAGTGTGTGCACAGTATAAAAAAAAAAATCCTACGACACATGGTGAATGATGAGAAAAGCAAAACTGTGTGTGCTTGGTTTAAAATAGTGGACGAGTTGCTTTCTAGGATAGTTTTTATGGTTTTATTGAATGTTTCATGGTATCATTTGACAGAATGGAAGACACTAATGATATATAGTTTCAGGATTGGAATTAGCTGAAAACTGGGCTCAAGGTAGTGGAAATGTTATATTTTTGCCAATTCTCCTGAAGATGGGTAAGGCCTCCCTACACCCCTGTTCTGTTTTATGGGTTTTTAATAGGTCTGATTCAATTATTGTGATGCTGTAAACCATAACCAATCATTCCTGGTTGTATTTTACCTGGAAACTAGAAAAAAATCTTCTATTTTTGTGATACTGAATTTAAAATGGAAGGCAAGAGTAATACAGGAGGTTTGGGGACACGATTAATAAGCAAAAATGTTTTCCATTAAATTGGTATTTTTCAATTTTGTGTAAAATTGGTCAAATTACCAAATTCTGTGCACTTACTGAGTAACAGTAATAGATGAATGGGCAATTTCTTGTGTTCCTCATTATAACACAAGGTATGCTAACAAAATAGCTAAGAATGTAGTCGAATGGAGCAATGAAATTGACCTAAGAAAGGGCTCAAAATCAGTGAAATTACCAATGCATAAATTGTGCCCAGACCGCTAACTTTGCACTTGTATAATTCCGTAGGACCTCCATCTGATTTTGTACATCTGGTATCATTACCTTCAGAAAAAGATTATCATTGCAACAATATTAATTTCGGAAACTGGGAGAAATATTAATTTTGGAGGTTTGGATAGTAAAATGGTTAATGTACTAACAGGGTGAAGAGGGTGCTTATAAGCAATGCTTAGTGTCCATGACTAAAAATAATAGATAATTCTAAAAGCATCAGACTAAATTCAATTTTCCCAGCATATCATAACAAAAGCAAATAATTCTGGAAACAAAAGACTGCTTCAGGAGATTATGCAAACTGTACTTAGTCCATTAAATCTGAAATCCATTAAATGGAGGTTTTTACCACTATACTTAAAAAAAAATATCATTGCTTATGTTAAAAGTTCAGATATAACCATGTTAATAATAGACCCTATGGAAGACTGGAAACCTTTGAGACAATATTTTATGTGGAGATTAAGTTTTTCATGTCGAGAGAGAGACACTTTCCTGACTATATATAGATTATATATAGTCAGGAAAGATGTGACACAGAGGTAACACACCCTGCATATCTTTAATCTATTTTGTTTAATTTTAATCTATATTTAAAAGAAGTTATACAAATTCATATATGGGAGTAAAAGCACGAGGCCAGAATAATGTTCTGGTGCCAGAAGTGAGGTGTAGCAGATAGAGATACCATCACAGGTGTGTAGGGCCCAATTGCATGTTAACCAGTGGTTAGCAAAAAGGTTGGCAAAGACATCCTTTGTATCAAGATGATCAGTCGTTATGTCAGACATCTTGGTACAGCTGTATTCTTGAACTTTAGACTTATTTTTGATGAGTAAGAAGCATGTTAAACAATTGGGTATCTTTAATGCTGAAAAGTTTTGCCTACACAGTAAGCTTCAGTCAAATAGAGGCAGCAGGTGTAGTAGTGAAATAAAGATGCACTCAGTCATCAACTTGTCAGTATTTCGTACCATTTTCAACATGATCTACTTTTACTAGAGGGTCCTGCTCACCTGTGTTATCTGCAGCAGCTATGTCTCACTTCTAGCTTCAATATGTAAGTCTGCTTTAGTCTAGGGGAGTGATCACCTAAAAATTTTCTGTCTCTAGCAATATAACCGCATATATTCGACCCAAGAATTCTGTTGCATAGCTGAAAAGTTTCGGTACCTTGGTGTTGCACGTCTCGCTCATCGAGGTATTATATACCTTCAAGTTAATATATTAAAAAAAATTATTTCTCGACAGAGGTTCTTTCTTTTAACAATCTTTGGGTCATCGGCGGTGTGGGGCTATGCCAGTCTATATATGACAATCACAAGGTCAAAACATACACTTATTATAATAACTGTTGTTAAGTCAGCAGAAGTATTTACCAGGCTGGATGATCACAGTCAAGATGCCAGCCTGCGCCTCACACCAATGTTCACTCGCCTATATTACCTTACTCTTCTACTTGGTCTAGGAATTTGACCTATTTTTTTATAATCTAAACTACACGTAGCGGAATAAATTTATACACTCCAAACAAGTCTGCTGTGCTAAGCTATAGTTATGCCAAAACTAATTTTAGGAACAGTTGAGTGGATTAAGGCGGCCATGTTGAGCAGACGCCGCCACTCTCCCAGTCACTCCACTTATCTGCCTCTTACTGCCAGGCAACTTTCCCTTCCCTCAATACCATCACCCCCTCACCTACCAGTCCTGCAACTATCTACTTACGCGGAAGAAGCCTGCATCTGCCATAATAAGGCAGTAATCTTTCAGGAGACGACGAGAGCGTACAGACCTCCTCCTGCGGCATCCGTGGTTAAACTGTTGGGAGGGGAAACTATGCTGCTTTCTGCCGCACAGACGAACCCTTGGTTGGTAGCGCCACCTACCATGATGCTGCCTCTTGTGTAATGACGAACATAGGTGGGGTAGTGATGGGAGAAAGTTCTTACTTCAGAGACGCGATAGCAGTGTTTTTTGCTCTTCAGGAAACATTCAATAAGGTGTCCCCCGACGCAGATCTCATCAGGAAATAGACAGAACAGTCTCCTGACACCCCAATGGAAATAAGTCACTCTGGCTGAGTTTTTGGGGTTACCCAAGGTTACACATGTGCTGCTATGTATAATCTATGTAACTGTATTTGAGTATACCTGAATAAACTTACTTATTCTCATCATGGAACATACAGTATATCGATGGTATAAACCTTGGTAATAAATACCGACAAGTTGGTTTAGAAAGACACGTAAGCAAACACTATAACATATTTACTAGAAAACGTTTCGGTCCTGAAGTGATCAAGGTAACAGGACCGAAACGTTTTCTAATAAATATGTTATAGTGTTTGCTTACGTGTCTTTCTAAACCAACAGTATATCGATAAATTAGACACATGTGCAACTCTTGGGTATCTTTAATGAGGAAACGTTAAGCCACACAGTGGATTCATCAGTCCATACAAAGGAGAATGGTGAAGAACAGGAGGAGTTTAAGGTAATCAGTCCCTCAGCCTTGAGTCGATGTAGTCAGTTCATCAATCTTGAAAAGTATACATCATATGTGCGAAGAAGTAGCTTATATACTGTAGGCAGGAGAGGTGCAGCAGTCGTAGGTGGTATCACATTTGTCCAGTGTGGAAGTAAGATAAGATAAGATAAGATAAGATTTCGTTCGGATTTTTAACCCCGGAGGGTTAGCCACCCAGGATAACCCAAGAAAGTCAGTGCGTCATCGAGGACTGTCTAACTTATTTCCATTGGGGTCCTTAATCTTGTCCCCCAGAATGCGACCCACACCAGTCGACTAACACCCAGGTACCTATTTGCTGCTAGGTGAACAGGACAACAGGTGTAAGGAAACGTGTCGAAATGTTTCCACCCGCCGGGAATCGAACCCGGGCCCTCCGTGTGTGAAGCGGGAGCTTTAGCCACCAGGCCCAAGTGTTAGGCAAGTGAAGAATTTCCTGTATTAAGATCCCAAGATGTTGCTGTGTCAGACAGGAATGTAGATGACTGGTTCAGAGAACCGACAAGTTGATAAATTAAACTTGTTGATAAAGTTGATAAATTAGACTTCCTCTTGTTCTTCATCATTCTCCTTTGTATGGACTAATGAAGACACTGTGTGGCGAAACGTTTCCTCATTAAAAATACCCAAGTGTTGCACATGTCTCTAATTTGTCTGCTTGTCGGTTCTCTGAACCATTCATCTACAATACAGTACATTGTCTACTAACACCGTTCTCATCTGGAACGTATTGTATATTGTCTTCTGACACCGCTCTCATCAGGAAACATTCAGTACGGTGTCTCTTGACATGATTATCATGAAGAATTGAGACACTTGTGCAACACATGGGAATCTTTATTGAAGAAACGTTTCGCCACACAGTGGCTTCATCAGTCCAATACAAAGTAGAAATGGGTAAGGAGAGGAGGAGTTCGAGGTAATCAGTCCCTCAACTTGGAATCGATGTGTTCAGTCCATCACTCTTGTAGGAAGTGCATCACAGGGCCAGAGAGCTGGCTTATGTACGGCAGTCAGATGAGTTGAAGCAGGAGGAGGCAGGATCACAGTGGGACCTGCCACTTGTGTAAGTAGGTCGTCGTCCAAAGGTTGGGCAAGCGTTGAAGTCTTTGTACCAAGATCCCATGATGTTGCAGTGTCTGACAGATGTGGTGACTGGTTTTGAAAACAGACAAGTTGAAGAATTGAGACACTTGTGCAACACATGGGAATCTTTATTGAAGAAACGTTTCGCCACACAGTGGCTTCATCAGTCCAATACAAAGTAGAAATGGGTAAGGAGAGGAGGAGTTCGAGGTAATCAGTCCCTCAACCTGGAATCGATGCGTTCAGTCCATTCAGTCCTCCTGCTTCAACTCATCTGACTGCCGTATATAAGCCAGCTCTCTGGCCCTATGCTGCACTTCCTACAAGAGTGATGGACTGAACACATCGATTCCAGGTTGAGGGACTGATTACCTCGAACTCCTCCTCTCCTTACCCATTTCTACTTTGTATTGGACTGATGAAGCCACTGTGTGGCGAAACGTTTCTTCAATAAAGATTCCCATGTGTTGCACAAGTGTCTCAATTCTTCAACTTGTCGGTTTTCAAAACCATTCACCACACATGATTATCATGAGGAAACGGACAGTAAAATGTTACCAGACACCGTACATCCAGTACAGTGTCTTCTGACATGATTCTTGCAATGAGATTCAACAGGGATTGCATCAAGCACCCCTAGGTAATTTATACTATGATACTATGAATGATAATTGTGATGAATGGTTTGAAAAACCGACAAGTTGAAGATTGAGACACTTATGCAGCCACTGTGTGGCGAAACGTTTCCTGAATAAAGATTCCCATATGCTGCATAAGTGTCTCAATCTTCAATGATAGTTGTACTTACGTGTACCTGTACCTAAATAAACTTGTGATGAATGAACATTAAAATGGTATAAAATACCGACTTGTGATGAATGGTTTTGAAAACCGACAAGTTGAAGAGTTGAGACATGCGTTGCATAAATGTCTCAATTCCAAATAAACTTACTTATCAATGAAGTTATGCAAGTCCCTGATGAATAAAATGCCATTATATTACCATGCAGTTTTTTGCCAGGAGTGGCCCATTAACTAGTACAAGCGTCTACATCAAGGAACCTTGATGTATAAGTTCCCTGATGTAGATAACGTACCATTCATCACAGATAACGTACCTAAATTTATCTACCTTGATGTAAATTAATTTATCTGCCTTGATGTAGATAAAATGTTTAGAGGACCGGCAACTTGGTAAATTAGACAAGTTCAACACTTACTATTTTTTATTATGAAAACCTTTCGCCACACGAAAGTCAGAGACTTTTACTGTTTTATCCCTATACTACATGAACTAGCCAAAATGAATATTGGAGGTAGCTTACTCTGCTGGATAATAGGATACCTGTCAAATAGAGTATCCTCTGTCCTCTACCAAGGCTTTAGAGGTGAGTCTAAAGAAATTTTCCTAGGTACTCGCAGGGAGGAGTTCTCAGTCCCATGCTATTTAATATTCTGATTGTGATGAATGGTTTGAAAAACCGACAAGTTGAAGATTGAGACACTTATGCAGCATATGGGAATCTTTATTCAGGAAACGTTTCGCCACACAGTGGCTTCATCAGTCCAATACAAAGAGGAAGGCGTAAGGAGAGCAGGAGTGTGAAGTAATCAGTCCCTCAACCTGGAGTCGATGTGTTCAGTCCATCACGTCTACGGCCCTGTGCTGTACATTCTACAAGATTGATGGACTGAACACATCGACTCCAGGTTGAGGGACTGATTACCTCACACTCCTCCTCTCCTTACGCCTTCCTCTTTGTATTGGACTGATGAAGCCACTGTGTGGCGAAACGTTTCCTGAATAAAGATTCCCATATGCTGCATAAGTGTCTCAATCTTCAATATTCTGATTACTGCTCTCCTAAATGCTCTACCTGCCTCACCTTGTGTGGATCATGATGTCATCAGCATAGCTATAAGCTATGCTGATGACATCATGATCCATACAACAGGGCATAAGATGAGTACCATTCTTAATGAAGTTCAAGCAATATATAATCGACTAGGCCTCGAAATATATTCCTCTAAAGCAAAGATATTAACAAGCAAACGACATCCCCCACCCATCTATTTGCAGGGTGAAAACATTAGCCACGTTAAAACTTATAGATATCTTGGTGTAGATGTACCCTTTAACAAATCCACTATACCACAACTAAATAAGAAATGCAAAGACAGGCTAAATACTCTCAAAGCTGTTGCTGGCTACAACCCCAACTATGGTGCTAATGTGAGAATCGTGAGAATGATGTACATAGCCTATGTTAGGTCCTTCAGTGATTATGCTGCTCCCATGTTGATATTAGCAAGAGAAAGTTCTCTCCGACCCTTGGAGTTAATGCAAAATGAAACTCAGAATTATTCTTGGTTGTCCCAAATCTACAAAGGTTCTTAATATGAGGAAGGAGCTTGGTATTTCTAATATCAGTGATAGGATTGTTGAAATTAACACTACTCGGTATTAGAATGTTAAGAAATGAACCAGACACTGTCACAATGAATCTTACTAAGTGTCTAGAAGTAAATACACACAGATCTAAATGGATTGTGAAAACGTGCAGTTGCATTAAGTTTTATAACCTGCATGAACTGTATCACTGTAGGCAACAAGAGCATTTCACCCCTCCACGGAAGATGTGTTCATTTAATATCACATATCTGCAAGTCCCTCCCAAGAAGCTCATTGCTAGTAATCCCTTCCTTAAATCACTTGTTAAAGCAACTGCTCAAGAAGAAATTTCTCGCCCAGCTGGTAGTAATAAGTTATCACAAGTTATATACACTGATGGATCTAAACAAGTCTTCTGGCAGGGCTGCATCTGCTCTTGTTGCCACCTCCCTAGTTACGAACGATAATAAATTTGTTGAGTTAGGCATAAGAATTAACAACTGGGCGTCTACACTGCAAGAACTGTTTGCAATCCTAATGACGCTAAAGCTAACCTAAGACACTGAGCTTGACTCTATCATCATTACTGATTCTGTGTCATCACTGAAGGCTCTTAACTCATATAATGACTCCAACAACATGCTCATTGGAGAAGCCAGGTACAGATACTCAAAAATCAGGGACAAAAGAATTAATGTACAATTGCTATGGATCCCATGGCACATTGGATTACTCCTTCATGATAAAGTTGATATGTTAGCCAAGAAGAGTATCCTGAAGGAGAATGTAGAATATAACTTTGGTATATGTGTCTAACATTATGAATAATATTAGGAGAGAAGTAAATAATGAAAATGATTGTTACAGGAATGCAGTTAGAAGCCTGAGTAGATCTATAACCCACTATGATAACATGAACATAGATAAGTGTGTTTATGGAGCAACTTGCAATGTGAACAGACTGACTGATGTTGTAGTGGCCGGGCTTAGGCTTGGTTACAAGTACTTCTGGCAGTTTGGGAGACACACAGATGATGATCAAACTAAATGTAAATTATGCGATCAGGCATATGGTCACTGTCTTGAACACTATGTGCTTAATTGTCCAATTATTGAGGAATACAGAAATAGACAGTATAATAACCTACGTGACATGTCAAGATATCTTATTAAGGAAAATAAGCAAATTTCCTAAATTTGCTTGTAACAGATAAGTGAACTATAGATATGTAGATATATATATTCCTGTTAACCCTTTGGGGCCTAGTTCCTAGGCCTTTTGTGTATCCATATGCTCTTGCGCTACCGTCCACAGGATGGATATGGGGTGCACAATAAACTAGCCACTTCGGTGGCAAAATCTAATCGTTTTCCCAAGTATCATCAAAGTTATCAGATTTTTTTCAAAATTGATGGAATGATTACTTCGACTCTACTATTTTTCTTTGTTTTAGAAAGACACGTAAGCAAACACTATAACATATTTATTAGAAAACGTTTCGGTCCTGGGACCTTGATCACTTCTAGGTCCCAGGACCAAAACGTTTTCTAATAAATATGTTATAGTGTTTGCTTACGTGTCTTTCTAAACCAACTTGTCGGTATTTATTACCAAGGTTTATACCATTTTTCTTTGTATTGGACTGATGGAGCCACTGTGTAGCGAAGCGTTGCCACAATGAAGATACCCAAGTGTTGAACCTGGGTCTAATTTATCAGGGTCCTTGATGTTGGG
The DNA here is from genome assembly GCF_038502225.1 of Cherax quadricarinatus. Lineage (NCBI taxonomy): Eukaryota > Metazoa > Arthropoda > Malacostraca > Decapoda > Parastacidae > Cherax > Cherax quadricarinatus. Next base: position 20,494,982 of record NC_091335.1, on the reverse strand, counting down.
TAAAGAAGACTCAATCTACAATTCCTCATATGAATGCAGTAGTAGTAACAGGATAAGATAAGCTTTATTTATAAGCTCAACTGAGAAAAAATACATAATATAAAATTCGTACATTTATTAATTAAATACAAGATACATACATGTTAATTGTATAATTTAAACTCGGTTCTTTAACATATGTTAAACTGGGAACGAAAGCCTCTACTTAAGAGGCCACAGGCTGGGTAGGTTTCCTAGGCCGAGGAGGGTCTGTGCTCGGCCTAAACAGAAATTTCGACAGCTATGCATTATAGTCTGATGAAATTGAAGTTCTACAGCATTTGCTGACCCCTTGAACGTTTGAATAATTTTATCTGTGGTAGTTCTATTTTTCTATAGTCTTGTTGAGGAACTTTCAGAAGAGAAATTGGAAGACGAGTTGTTTTGGTTTCATTTTCAGGAGGCAGATGACTGGGAAGAACTCTCTGTGGAACGGGGATGTTTGATTTAATGTGTTGCTGTTTTAATAGACGAGGATATCGTACGACAGTAGCATAGGTGATTCTTTCTGTATGAGAGCTGTTGGTAGATGGGCAGTTACTTATTCCTTGTTTTGTTTGAAACAGGGCTGAGAGTGTGTCAAGTATGTGTGACAGAAGAGGCCTCTGCATGTGATTCCTCTTCATACCTTGATTTACAATTTGTGATATTTCTGAAGGGATCCCGTCTTTGCAGTTCAAGAAGATACGTTTTAAAAGAACCGCGAAACTATAAACATCGCCGGCAAAGGTACTTTTTCTACCTTGACAAATCTCTGGGCACATCCAGTACTGCTTTGAAAAATCGTAACTTATATTCAGATTTAAATTTCCACCATTATAACATGCCATCCCATAATCGATGATTGAAACTTTGGGTGCACCTGTTGAATGTGAGTTATCAATCATAACGTTTTGGATATGTAAGTCATTATGCACAACACCTGCCCGTTGTAATTCCATGAGCTTCTCTCCAATTAAAATTCCAAGTCTGAGAAGATAGGAAGGCGGAGAGTGTTTTCCAATACGAAGAAGAAACGTCTTGAGTGTTTCACCTCCAGCATAAGTGAAAACTAGAGCTGGCGGATCCTCACACACTCCCAGTATCCTTGGGGCTCCTCCTGCTCCATTTAAATAAAGAGAAATTTCTTTTTCTTCCTTAAAAGATACTAAAATGTTCTCTGGTTTAGCAACCTTGATGACCGCTTTAGGATGCTCACGACTCCATCTAATCTGCCGGACGACACCATGGGTGCCTTCCCCAAGTGGTACACCAGAGTGGAGGAAGTTGTCTACCTCCTTCCTGCAGATAACTGTTAAACCTTCCATTATAGCCGAGATTACTTCTTAGAGGTGAATTCCTAATTTGATATCACTGATATACACGTTGTAGCTGGTATGTAAGTTATGACACGCTGCTATATATATACGTGTAGGATAAGTCTCTGCTGTACCGGGACATGTCACTTTTAACTTGACATATGTCAGGTGCTTACTGGCCCGTACTATACATGTGCTTCTCAAATCCAACCATTCCCACAAATATTTTTACCTAACCTTATCCCAAGGCTATCCTAGAAGTTAACTCTAATAGATTGTAGATGAATGGTTCAGAGAACCGACACGTTGATAAATTAGACACATTGGACAAATGTGACACCACCTACGACTGCTGCACCTCTCCTGCAACAAGGCAAACAGATTACTTGGATTTATCTCAAGAAGTATAAGTAATGGCAATATAAACACAAATGCAGTATAATGTGATCCTTTATTGACTACGTTTCGCCCACACAGTGGGCTTTTTCAAGTCAAACAGATTTGTGGAAAAAGACACTTATGTACAGTTCAGGACATTTATTAAAGAAAACGTTTCGCCACGAGTGGCTTCTTCAGTCCTAATATTAGGACTGAAGAGTTGGATAAGTACATGATTACCTGGAGTTTACCTGGAGAGAGTTTCGGGGGTCAACGCCCCCGCGGCCCGGTCTGTGACCAGGCCTCCTGGTGGATCAGCGCCTGATCAACCAGGCTGTTGCTGCTGGCTGCACGCAAACCAACGTACGAGCCACAGCCCGGCTGATCAGGAACTGACTTTAGGTGCTTGTCCAGTGCCAGCTTGAAGACTGCCAGGGGTCTGTTGGTAATCCCCCTTATGTGTGCTGGGAGGCAGTTGAACAGTCTCGGGCCCCTGACACTTATTGTATGGTCTCTTAACGTGCTAGTGATTGGGTTGCATAAGTACATAAGAACATAAGAACATAGGAACACTTCAGAAGGCCAACTGGCCCATACGATGCAGGTCCTTATCAAAACGACATCTACCTAAAGCTACCCAAGAAATAACTCCCGTACCCCATGACACCAATCAAACCCAGCCCCTCCCACTCATATATTTGTCCAGTCTCTTCTTAAAGCTACCCGCGTAGGATGACTAAATTAATACATAGCATTAGAAATCTTCCTTATGAAGAAAGATTGAAGACTCTTAAGTTACATTCACTTGTTAGACGAAGAATGAGGGGAGACCTGATCGAAGTGTATAAGTGGAAGATAGGTATTAATAAAGGGGATATTAACAAGGTCTTGAGGATATCTCTCCAAGAGAGAACCCGCAGTAATGGATTTAAATTAGATAAGTTTAGATTTAGAAAGTTTTCTAATAAATATGTTATAGTGTTTGCTTACGTGTCTTTCTAAACCACATAGGAAAGTATTGGTTTGGAAATAGGGTAGTTGATGAGTGGAACAGTCTACCTAGTTGGGTTGGCAATATAAACACAAATGCAGTATAATGTGATCCTTTATTGACTACGTTTCGCCCACACAGTGGGCTTTTTCAAGTCACAAACAGAACTACCTGGGGTAGTTCTGTTTGTGACTTGAAAAAGCCCACTGTGTGGGCGAAACATAGTCAATAAAGGATCACATTATACTGCATTTGTGTTTATATTTCCATTGTGTCGGTTTGTAGATGAATGGTTCAGAGAACCGACATGTTGATAAATTAGACACATGTGCAACTCTTGGGTATCTTTATTGAGGAAACGTTTCGCCACACAGTGGCTTCATCAGTCCATACAAAGGAGAATCTAGAAGAATAGGAGGAGAATGAGGTAATCAGTCCCTCAACCTTGAGTCGATGTGGTCAGTCCATCAATCTTGAATAGAATAAGAACATAAGAACATAAGAAAGGAGGAACACTGCAGCAGGCCTGTTGGCCCATACTAGGCAGGTCCTTTACAGTTCATCCCACTAACAAAACATTTGCCCAACCCAATTTTCAATGGCACCCAAGAAACAAGCTCCGATGTGCAAGTCCCACTCAAATCCAACCCCTCCCACTCATGTACTTATCCAACCTAAATTTGAAACTACCCAAAGTCCTAGCCTCAATAACCCAACTAGGTAGACTGTTCCACTCATCAACTACCCTATTTCCAAACCAATACTTTCCTATGTCCTTTCTAAATCTAAACTTATCTAATTTAAATCCATTACTGCGGGTTCTCTCTTGGAGAGATATCCTCAAGACCTTGTTAATATCCCCTTTATTAATACCTATCTTCCACTTATACACTTCGATCAGGTCTCCCCTCATTCTTCGTCTATCAAGTGAATGTAACTTAAGAGTCTTCAATCTTTCTTCATAAGAAAGATTTCTAATGCTATGTAATAATTTAGTCATCCTACGCTGAATGTTTTCTAATGAATTTATTTCCATTCTGTAATATGGAGACCAGAATTGAGCTGCATAATCTAGGTGAGGCCTTACTAATGATGTATAAAGCTGCAGTATGACCTCCGGACTTCTGTTGCTTACACTTCTTGATATAAATCCCAGTAATCTATTTGCCTTATTACGTACGCTTAGGCATTGCTGTCTTGGTTTAAGGTTGCTGCTTACCATAACCCCCAAGTCCTTTTCGCAATCTGTATGGCTAAGTTCTACATTATTTAACTTATAAGTGCTAGGGTTATAGACACTCCCGAGCTTCAGAACCTTGCATTTATCCACATTGAACTGCATCTGCCACTTTTCTGACCAAGAGTAGAGTTTGTCTAAATCCTCCTGAAGTTCCCTAACATCTACGTTTGAATCAATTATCCTACCTATCTTCGTGTCATCGGCGAATTTGCTCATATCACTAGCAATTCCTTCATCAAGATCATTGATATATATTATAAACAACAACGGGCCCAAGACTGATCCCTGTGGAACGCCACTTGTTACTGATCCCCACTCGGATTTAACCCCATTTATGGACACTCTCTGCTTCCTGTCTGTGAGCCATGACTCGATCCACGAGAGCACCCTCCCCCCAATGCCATGAGCTGCTACTTTCTTCAACAGTCTTTGGTGCGGAACTCTATCAAATGCCTTACTAAAATCTAAGTAAACAATATCAAATTCTTTATCGTGGTCAACAGCCTCAAAAGCTTTACTGAAGAAAGTCAACAAATTAGTTAGACAAGACCGGCCTCTTGTGAATCCATGCTGAGTATCATTAATCAAGCTATGCTTATCGAGATGACTTCTTATAATCTCAGCTATAATTGACTCTAGCAACTTGCCTACAATTGAGGTCAGGCTTATTGGGCGGTAATTTGACGGTAACGACTTGTCCCCTGTTTTAAAAATAGGAATTACATTAGCCATCTTCCACATATCAGACACTACACCTGTTTGAAGAGATAAATTAAAAATATTAGTTAATGGTTCACAGACTTCCATTTTGCATTCCTTAAGAACCCTTGAAAAAACCTCATCAGGACCCGGTGACTTATTTTGCTTCAGTCGGTCTATCTGCTTCACAACGATTTCACTAGTGACTGTGATGTTACATAATTTATCTTCTTCTGATCCACTATAAAAATTAATTACCGGAATATTATTAGTGTCTTCCTGTGTAAAAACCGAGAGAAAATAATTATTTAAAATCGAGCACATTTCATTCTCTTTGTCAGTAAGATGCCCATAGTTATTTTTAAGGGGACCTATCTTATCTCTGACTTTTGTTCTATATACCTGGAAAAAACTTTTTGGATTAGTTTTAGAATCCCTAGCAACTTTAATTTCATAGTCCCTTTTAGCTTTTCTTATCCCCTTTTTAATGTCCCTCTTAATGTCAATATACTGATTCATAAGATGACCCTCGCCTCTTTTGATACGCCTATAAATTCCTTTCTTATGCCCTAGTAGATATTTCAGCCTATTATTCATCCATTTAGGGTCATTTCTATTTGATCTAATTTCCTTATAAGGGATAAACGTTCTTTGAGCAGCATGTATTGTGTTCAGAAAACTGTCATATTGATAGCTCTCTTCGTTACCCCAGACAACAGATGATAAGTGTTCTCTAAGCCCATCGTAATCTGCTAAGCGAAAATCTGGGACTGTTACTGAGTTATCCCTACTATCATACTTCCATTCAATTCTAAATGTAATTGATTTGTGGTCGCTAGCACCCAGTTCCTCTGAAACTTCTAAATTATTAACAAGGGATTCATTGTTTGCCAGAACTAAGTCAAGCAGGTTATTTCCCCTTGTAGGTTCTGTCACAAACTGCTTCAAAAAACAATCCTGAACTACTTCTAAGAAATCGTATGATTCTAAATTCCCAGTCAAGAAATCCCAATCAATATGACTAAAGTTAAAGTCTCCTAGAATTACTACATTATCGTGCCTTGTGGCCCTAACAATTTCCTCCCATAGTAGTCTCCCTTGGTCCCTATCTAAATTTGGGGGACGGTATATCACACCTAAAATTAATTTTTCATTCCCCTCTGAAAATTCTATCCAAACAGACTCTGTATGTGTTACTTCAGACTTAATACCCGTTTTTATGCAACAGTTCAAGCGATCTCGGACATACAATGCCACCCCACCCCCCTTCCCGATACTTCTATCTACTTGGAACAATTTAAAACCCTGAATGTGACATTCTGCAGGCATGTCCCGACTTTTTGAATTAAACCACGTCTCAGTAATGGCAAATACATCTATGTTACCTGCACTAGCAACTAGTCTCAACTCGCCCATCTTATTCCTAGCACTGCGACTATTTGTGTAATAAACTTTTAATGACCCTCCTGTCTCTTTACCCTTCCTGCTCCTTTCTATTATTCCACTAAACCTATTACTGTCCTTGTCAATTGGTGCCACTGGCTTTCCAATATCCACCTGATTTTTCCTATTACTAGTTCTCCTAGTACTCATATTACTACCCTGCGACTTCACAGTTTTCCTGCAAAAACCCATACCTCTAACTAATCCTAGTTTAAAGTCCTAACAACCCCTTCAACTGAGTTAGCAAGAAAACCCACACCTGCCCTGGATAAGTGAACCCCATCCCTGGCATACATGTCATTTCGGCCATAGAAGTTGTCCCAGTTGTCAATGAATGGTACTGCATTATCCTTACAGTGTTTATCCAGCCAACAATTAATACCAATTGCTCTGGACAACCATTCATTACCAACACCTCTTCTTGGCAAAATGCCACATATAACAGGGCGCCCCCCCTTCTTCCTAATTATGTCAATAGCTGTCCTGAACTTTCTAACTAAATCCTCACTTCTACGCTTGCCAACATCATTGCCTCCAGCACTGAGGCAAATAATAGGATTGATCCCATTACCGTTCATGATGTTGTCAAGCCGGCTAACAATGTCCTCCATCCCAGCCCCCGGAAAGCATACCCTTTGTCTCCTACTCCTGTCCTTCAAGCAGAATGCCCTATCCATGTATCTAACCTGGCTATCCCCAACAACAACAATATTCTTACCTTCCTTGTTGTCGTTCGTCGTGACGATCCCAGTAGTAGACTCACATTCATCGGGTAGCACCGAGAATGCGTTGGAGGTTTCCACGGGAGTTTCCACAGCAGTCTCTTTCTTCTTCATCGTTTCTGGCTTTCCATTCGTCTTCTTGATCGTCAACTTCGTCGTCCCCTGCTGTCCAGCCACTGACCACGATCCCTTCTTGACCTGAGGACTCGAAACAGGAGGACTATTACGAATCCTCTTGTTTTCTTCGGTCAGTCGCCGTATCTCCATCTTCGCTGCCCTCAATTCTTCCTTAAGTTGCTGGTAAAGTTGCTCGATGGAGGGCATCTTGGTTCAGTCCACGGGAGCAAACAAGACACTTCTTCACAGAGTTAAGTACAGGTCAGCACTCAAAGTACAGGTCACGGAAAAAATAGTCACTTTTAAAAAAGAAAAAGAAATTTCGCTTTATTTAAACGGAGCCGGGGGAGCCCCAAGAATACTGGGGGAGTGTGAAGATCCACCAACTCTAGTTTTCACTTATGCTGGAAGTGAAACACTCAAGTCGTATCTTCTTCGTATTAGAGAACACTCTTCGCCTTCCTATCTTCTCAGACTTGGTGTTTTAGTTGGAGAGAAGCTAATGGAGTTACAACGGGCAGGTGTTGTGCATAATGACTTACATATCCAAAACGTTATGATTGATAACTCACATTCAACAGGTGCACCCAAAGTTTCAATCATCGATTATGGGATGGCATGTTATAATGGTGGAAATTTGAACCTGAATATAAGTTACGATTTTTCAAAGCAGTACTGGATGTGCCCAGAGATTTGTCAAGGTAGAAAAAGTACCTTTGCTGGCGATGTTTATAGTTATGCAATTATTTTAAAACTAATCTTTTCAAATTGCAAAGACGGGATGCCTTCAGAAATATCACAAATCGTAAATCAATGTATGAAGAGGGATCCCATGCAGAGGCCTCTTCTCTCCAATATGCTTGACATACTGTCGGTCCTTGAAAATAAAGGTATATCCAGCTGCCCATCTACCAATAACTGTCATACAGAAAGAAATCTGTATGCTACTGTGGCGCAGCATCAACATCTATTAAAGAAGCATCACGTAAAATCAAATATCCCAGTTCCTCAGAGAGTTCTTCCCTGTTCTCTGCTGTCAGAAAATCAAACAAAATCAAAGTGTCATCCAGTTTCTCTTCTGGACATTCTTCAAGACGACAGCAAAATAGAACTGCCAAAGAAAAAAATGAACAAACATACAAGTAGTCAGCAAAGGCTCCATAAATTTAAATTAATCAGACTTTAATGTATAGATGTCGAAATTTCTGTCCAGCAAGATTACAGACCCTCCTCGGCCCAGGAAACCCACCAGGACTGTGGCATCTTAAGTCAAGGTTGAAAAACCGAGGTGAACTTTTAACAGTTAACATGTATGTATCTTGTGTCTCATGAATAAATGTACAATTTTTATAATCTACTTTTTCTCCATTAGTTAATTTTATTTAGAATAAGGCTTATTTTGTACAAGAATGGTATACAATACCGACAAGATGAAATTAAGACACATGTGCAACATCTGGGTATCTTAAGAACATAAGAAAGGAGGATCTCTGCAGCAGGCCTGTTGGCCCATACTAGGCAGGTCCTTTACAATTCATCCCGCTACTTGATAGTCTGGTCCAATCAGAAGTCAATGTCTCAGTGTGTGTGCCATAGCAACAACAGGTGAAGGTCCTTGGACACACCAGGTGCAGCTTCCCCGCACCAACTGTAGCTTCCCAGGTGTAGGTCACTGGCACTGCCTGGCCCTCGCTCACCTATATATACACTGTGCCACTAAGACACTCATTAGTACCTCCTCGAGTCCCATACTCTCTCAGGTGATTATATATTCATTACGTTTAATTTTAGTTGGTTATAGGTCTTTATTTTTGGTGACTGTGTATCTGTTGTGTGTGTGATTATAGGTAATCATACATGTGTATACATTATTTACTACAATCAGATACGAAAGCAAGTTCTTAGTCAAGTGCGCTGAGAGATATACATCTTTTGATGTACGTACACCGAGACATATATTCTGAAAGACATACAACTCTCCGCGTATGTGAGATACAGTGAGATACATTCAGCTCGCCAGGTCATCATGTGTTAATTAGAGTTCTTCTTGGGCGAAACATTGTCTCAATAAAGTTCTTCTTGAGTAATCATAAGATGTTGCAACTAGTGGCATTAATATTTCTGTGTTGCAGGATGAAGGCTCTGATGGGCGTGGTGGGTGTGGTGATGGTGGGCGTGGTGGTGGGGCTGGAGAACGGATTGGCTAGGACCCCGCCCATGGGCTGGCTCGCCTGGGAGAGATTCAGGTGCAACACTGACTGTGATAACGACCCTGATAACTGTATCAGGTAAGCTGCAGGTGTCTTCACTTCACACACACACACACACACACACACACACACACACACACACACACACACACACACACACACACACACACACACACACACACACACACACACACACACACACACACACACACACACACACACACACACACACACACACACACACACACACACACACACACACACACACACACACACACACACACACACTGGGACTAGACTTGTTGCAAACCTTTGCACTTTCTCTAGCTTCTTTACGTGCTTGGCTAGGTGTGGGTTCCAAACTGGTGCCGCATACTCCAATATGGGCCTAACGTACACAGTGTACAGGGTTCTGAACGATTCCTTATTAAGATGGCGGAATGCTGTTCTTTGGTGTTATACTCACCCCAAGATCTTGGGGTGAGTATAACACCAGGCACATCTCCTGAGGCGCACATCAACCAAATAACTGCTGCAGCATATGGGCGCCTAGCAAACCTAAGAACAGCATTTCGCCATCTTAATAAGGAACCGTTCAGAACCCTGTACACTGTGCACGTTAGACCCATATTGGAGTATGCGGCACCAGTTTGGAACCCACACCTAGCCAAGCACGTAAAGAAACTAGAGAAAGTGCAAAGGTTTGCAACAAGACTAGTCCCAGAGCTAAGGGGTATGTCCTTCGAGGATAGGTTAAGGAAAATCGACCTGACGACACTGGAGGACAGGAGAGATTGGGGGGACGACATATAAAATACTGAGAGGAATTGACAAGATGGACAGAGACAGAATGTTCCAGAGATGGGACACAGCAACAAGGGGACACAGTTGGAAACTGAACACACAGATGAATCACAGGGATGTTAGGAAGTATTTCTTCAGTCACAGAGTAGTCAGGAAGTGGAATAGTTTGGGAAGCCATATAATGGAGGGAGGATCCATTCGTAGGTTTAGGCAGAGGTATGATAAAGCTCATGGTGCAGGAAGAGTGACTCAGTAGCGGCCAGTGAAGAGACGGGGCCAGGAGCTATGACTAGACCCCTGCAACCACAACTATGTGAATACAACTGAGTACACACACACACACAAAGTTGTTATACAATCACAACAGTCAAGGACCAGGTGATCAGGCTGAGGAAGGAAGGAGAGTTCACAGGGAGAGACCAGGATGTATGTCAAGAGTTCAGCACAAGATTTAGGAAGATATTCACAATGGAGACAGAGAGGCTTCCAGCAAACCGAGGGAGTAGAGTGCATCAGCAAGTGTTGGACACACTGCTCACAACCGAGGAGGCGAAGAAACTGCTAGGTGAGCTAGGTACCTCGAAGGCGGTGGGGCCAGATAATATCTCTCCGTGGGTCCTGAAAGAGTGAGTAGATGCACTGTGTGTGCCACTAACAATAATCTTCAATAAATTTATTGAAACAGGGGCAACTGCCTGAGGTTTGGAAGACAGCAAGCGAAGTCCCAATTTTCAGGGAGACACAGGCAGCACTAAACTTCAGACCTATGTCGCTGATATGTATAGTATGTAAAATTAGAGAGAAAAGTGGTGGAGCATTTAGAAAGGAACAGGCTTGTATATGCAACCAGCACGGCTTCAGGGAAGGAAAATCCTGCATCACAAACCTACTGGAGTTCTACGATAAGGTAACAGATTTAAGACAGGAGAGAGAGAGAGAGAGAGAGAGAGAGAGAGAGAGAGAGAGAGAGAGAGAGAGAGAGAGAGAGAGAGAGAGAGAGAGAGAGAGAGAGAGAGAGAGAGAGAGTGAGTGAGAGTGAGAGAGAGTGAGAGAGAGTGAGAGAGAGTGAGAGAGTGTGAGAGAGTGTGAGAGTGTGAGAGAGTGTGAGAGAGAGTGAGTAGACCAAGAGACTGGTTGAAAAGTTAGAGATGCAGGCAGGAATAGCAGGGAAAACACTGCAGTTGATCAGGGGATACCTGACAGGAAGGAAACGTGACGAGGTGTCAGTGGGTGAATTTATCAAGCGGGGTTCCACAAGGGTCAATCCTAGGTCTGATGCTGTTTCTAGTATATGTGTGAATGACATGACAGAAGGGATAGATTCAGAGATGTCCTTGTTTGCAGACGATGTGAAACTAATAAGGATACAAGTGGGAGAGGATCGGGTAAGCCTACAAGGAGATCTGGACAGGCTGCAAGCCTGGAGTTTAACCCCAGCAAGTGCAAAGTCATCACACTTAAATAAAACTCAGGATATCGTAACATTAATTGAATACAAAAACGACAAACTGATGAACCTGGATATCTTAATCCTGAAGAGGTTTCGCCAACCAATGGCTTTATCAATTCAGTCCCTCATCTAGGCTGACGGACTGCTGTATTGAAATGATAAAATGACAGGTTGGCGAAACGTTTTCAGAATAAAGATACCCAGACGTTGCACATGTGTCTTACTCCAAACATAGAGTAGTATGTGAATTCTTCCTTAAAGACATCAAGATTGGCATGAATACCTTAAGGAAGAACATTCGTTCATGCAACGAGTGTTCACCAGTTTGCACCTTCCATCACATTTTTTTAATTACTGCTAGAAGAAAGCACGTTTCCTTACACCTGTTGCAGGTGTTCAGTTAGCAATACTTACACCTGCTGCAGGTGTTCAGTTAGCAATACTTACACCTGCTGCAGGTGTTCAGTTAGCAATACTTACACCTGCTGCAGGTGTTCAGTTAGCAATACTTACACCTGCTGCAGGTGTTCAGTTAGCAATACTTACACCTGCTGCAGGTGTTCAGTTAGCAATAAAGAGATACTTGGGTTTTAGGCAACTTGTGTGCGCCGTAAGTAAATTTATTTACGTTACACAATTATCATACATAGTAACATGTGTAAATTTACGAAGATAACCCATAAAAGTCAGACTTATTTACATTGGGGAAGAAGATTAAGGTATCCCATTGAAAATAAGACAAATAATCCGAGATGTCATCCAGACTTTATTTTGTTATACTGGGTTACTATCCATCCAGGTTAATATCTGAACAAAATCTTTTATCTGCACCAGCGCCTGTGCACGAACTTGCACTTGCAACTATGTACATACTTGCATCCACGCCTGTATATGTAGTTGCTCCTGCACTAAGCTCACTCTCCTTGGCAGTGAGTCGTTGTTCAAGGCGATGGCCGACCTGATGGTAAGCGAGGGTTACCGTGACCTTGGCTACGATATCGTCTGCCTCGACGACTGCTGGCTGGACACAGAAAGAGACGCGGACGATAAACTGCAGCCAGACCCCAAGCGATTTCCCTCCGGCATCAAGGCCCTCGCTGACTATGTTAGTGGCTGTCTCTCTACCTGTATGAGTATGGTGATACCGACCAACTCTGGAAGAGGACACTTGTGTACAGTACTGGACTGATGAAGCCACTCCTGGTGGAACGTTTTCTTTAAAAAATAACCCAGGCTGTACGCAAGTGTCCTTTTGTCCACGTCATGCGTCGGTATGTTTATTTACATACATTATTATTATAATAAAAAAAGAAACGCTAAACCTACAAGGGTCATACATCGATTATTTAGGTACAGGTTTACATAAGTACAATTATCATGCATAGTAACATGTGTAAATCACCTAGATTAACCCAAAACGGCAGACAAAGTTATTTATTTCCATTGGGATCTTTGATTTATTTCAGTTGTCTCTGCCAATTAAAATAAATCAAGGATCCCAGTGGAAATAAATAACTTTGACTTTTTGGGTTATTCTAGGTGATTTACACATATGTTATTATGTCTCAATATTGGCTTTCTACCTCACAGCCTTTTTGACTGCTACCCTTTCGTCTCACTGCTACCCTTTCGTCTCACTGCTACCCTTTCGTCTCACTGCTACCCTTTCGTCTCACTGCTACCCTTTCGTCTCACTGCTACCCTTTCGTCTCACTGCTACCCTTTCGTCTCACTGCTACCCTTTTGTCTCACTGCTACACTTTCGTCTCACTGCTACCCTTTCGTCTCACTGCTACACTTTCGTCTCACTGCTACACTTTCGTCTCACTGCTACACTTTCGTCTCACTGCTACACTTTCGTCTCACTGCTACCCTTTCGTCTCACTGCTACCCTTTCGTCTCACTGCTACCCTTTCGTCTCACTGCTACCCTTTCGTCTCACTGCTACCCTTTCGTCTCACTGCTACCCTTTTGTCTCACTGCTACACTTTTGTCTCACTGCTACCCTTTTGTCTCACTGCTACCCTTTTGTCTCACTGCTACACTTTTGCCTCACTTACACTTTTGTCTCACTGCTGTCCCTTTGTCTCACTGCTACCCTTTTGCCTCACTGCTACTCTTTTGTCTCACTGCTACACTTTTGTCTCACTGCTACCCTTTTGTCTCACTGCTACCCTTTTGTCTCACTGCTACACTTTTGTCTCACTGCTACACTTTTGTCTCACTGCTACACTTTTGTCTCACTGCTACACTTTTGTCTCACTGCTACCCTTTTGCCTCACTGCTACCCTTTTGTCTCACTGCTACCATTTTGTCTCACTGCTACCCTTTTGTCTCACTGCTACCATTTTGACTCACTGCTACCCTTTTGTCTCACTGCTACCATTTTGCCTCACTGCTACCCTTTTGTCTCACTGCTACCATTTTGCCTCACTGCTACCCTTTTGTCTCACTGCTACCATTTTGCCTCACTGCTACCCTTTTGCCTCACTGCTACCCTTTTGCCTCACTGCTACCCTTTTGCCTCACTGCTACCCATTTGCCTCACTGCTACCCTTTTGCACCACATGGTGCAGCTCATCTATGTTATTTTACGAAGCTATAATGACAATTAGATTTACTTAA
>NC_091335.1:20418285-20480866 GCF_038502225.1 Cherax quadricarinatus | reverse complement strand
GTATTAGTCAGAGGGCAGAAGAGGGGTTGTTGAGGTGGTTTGGTCATTTAGAGAGAATGGATCAAAGTAGAATGACATGGAAAGCATATAAATCTATAGGGGAAGGAAGGCGGGGTAGGGGTCATCCTCGAAAGGGTTGGAGAGAGGGGGTAAAGGAGGTTTTGTGGGCAAGGGGCTTGGACTTCCAGCAAGCGTGCGTGAGCGTGTTAGATAGGAGTGAATGGAGACGAATGGTACTTGGGACCTGACGATCTGTTGGAGTGTGAGCAGGGTAATATTTAGTGAAGGGATTCAGGGAAACCGGTTATTTTCATATAGTCGGACTTGAGTCCTGGAAATGGGAAGTACAATGCCTGCACTTTAAAGGAGGGGTTTGGGATATTGGCAGTTTGGAGGGATATGTTGTGTATCTTTATATGTGTATGCTTCTAAACTGTTGTATTCTGACCACCTCTGCAAAAACAGTGATAATGTGCGAGTGTGGTGAAAGTGTTGAATGATGATGAAAGTATTTTCTTTTTGGGGATTTTTTTTCTTTTTTGGGTCACCCTGCCTCGGTGGGAGACGGCCGACTTGTTGAAAAAAAAAAAAAAAAAAAAAAAAATATTGGTAAGAATAATGACTTTGTTAGGAATAGACTCAAGTGCAACTGATATGACATTTATTTTGCTTCCTGTGAGGAAAACATAACTGAAATAAATCGAGAATTAGTTGAACACATGTCCATTTGCTTAAAATATTAATTATAATATACATTACAATGATAATTTTTTTTTTACAAAGGCTGTTTTCCACTAAGGTAGGGTGACACATAAAAGAAGAAGCACTTTCATCATCATTCATTCAATCACTGTTTTGCCAGAAGCATACTGACATCACAGCTCAGCTGATTCTCTGAACGTCAGTATCCCTATGCTTCCTTCAGCATGTGATGAATGGTTCTGAAAACCGACAAGTTGAAGAATTGAGAGACTTATGCAACACATGGGAATCTTTATTGAAGAAACGTTTCATGCACAGTGGCTTCATCAGTCCATACAAAGGAGAATGATGAAGAACAGGAGGAAGTCTAATTTATCAACTCTGTCTGATGAAGCCACTGTGTGGCGAAACGTTTCTTCAATAAAGATTCCCATGTGTTGCATAAGTGTCTCAATTCTTCCTTCAGCATGCAGGCATCATTCTTCCAATCGCCAGGACTCAAGTCTGGCTGATCACTTTTCCTGAATCCATTCATAAATGCTACTTTGCTCACTCTCCAACAGCATGTTAGGTCATAAAAACCACTTTCCTCCACTCAATCTTATCTAACACACTCAGACAAGCCTATTGGATGTCCAAGCCTCTAGCACTCAAGACCTCTCATACTCCCCCTCTCTCCAACCCTTCCTCAGATAACCCCTACCTCTACTTCCTTCTGCCCCAGATTTATATCCCCTCTTAGTTATTCTGTTTTGTTTCATTCTCTCTAAATGTCCAAACCACCACAACTATCTCTCCTCTGCCATCTGTTTCGTAACCCCACAGACCATCTCACCCTACCTTGGTGGTATGATGGGAAACTGTAGTAAATCCTCTTATGGCATGTGGGTTGTGTTCCTGAAAGAAACGTTTTACCTGCACAACAGGCTTCATCAGTTGAATACAATTACCTCTACAACTTTCTAGTATCTAGTGTTATTTTCACTTGTATTCAGCTGGAGAAGCCTGTTATGCTGGTGAGTTTTAGCAATACTGTTACCTTTGTTGCATGTGTCTTATTCATAATACATTTATTTGTAGGAAGCATTCAATAACCTGTATGATCATGCATTTTTGGTGAATTCAGTTTATATTTGCAGGATGCAATATTTATTATGACATCTAACTTGGCGAGTGATGAGATTGCCGAGTATGGAATGCAGCTAAGAGCTGAGGCTGAGAAAATTACAAGGCAGAAGTATGAGGGGCAGCCAGAGGATTTAGAGATCACTGAGACCATCACTATATCACGCAGGTTTTTCAGCTTATTTAACTGCTTTTGTATAGAATTTTCTAAATTTAATTTTGTTTATTGTTTCATGGTAATAAAACATTAAATGTTTCATGGTAATGAAGCAGTATACAAAATAGTATTTTTAGAACCTGTTATATTACATGGATATAATAATTGTTGTACAGTACTGTACTAATCACTTGTTTTCTTAATTGTATGTAAAGTTTCTCGTTTGAGTGATTGCACTTTTGCTTATCATTATTTTATCTTTAAAACAGGTTTAAAGAGAAGATTGTGCGTCCTATCCTGAAAAATCACTTTCAAAGAGATGAATTTCTTGGAAGAATTAATGAGATTGTATACTTTGTTCCATTTTCAAGATCAGAATTGTTAAAACTTGTTCGGATGGAACTTGACAAGTGGTCGAAACAGGTACACTTAATACTACTAATTCTTATAAACATATACTGTATATTATTTTTTGTTGTACTGTTTAGTTTTTGTATTTATCACTCTCTTTGGTGCCTTATTCTCTCTCTTCTTTTCTCTATCTCTCTCTTTCTCTAAAAACTAAGCCTCTTGAGAGAATATTAGAAAATTGTATAGTATTATCTTATACAGCAATTTATATGCCTTCAAAATAGCTTGTTTATTCCTTTTTTTTTAATTTCTTATTCTCTGGTTACCCTTTATTTGGTATTGTGTGTTTATTTGGCAGGCACGTGAGAAACATAACATAGAGCTAAAATGGGATCCCATAATACTGGATGTGTTGGCTGATGGTTACAATGTTTATTATGGAGCACGATCCATTAAACATGAGGTAAGGCTTATAATTTGTACACGGTTCAGAAATCTTAAATTATTCTCATATGGTTCTCTGAAAAAAATAGTATACTCTTGAAGGAGGATTATGTACACCACTAGAAGGTGAAATTGTCATATATAGCTGTCTCTTAACTTGACCCAATTTCAAACTGCATGTAGCAGAATGGCCACAACAAACACATCTTATGTGTCTTAGACTCTTAGTATCTGACATTCATGAATACATTTTTTTTCTTCATCAAACCGGCCATATCTCACCAAGGCAGGGTGACCCGAAAAGAAAAACGAAAGTTTTTTTTTTTTAAATTTAGTAATGGTCCCTCATGAATACATAGCATAAACATTAAATGAATCTTCCTAACAATAAACTTCTTTTTCACATGAAAGCCAGAAGTTATGTTTACATTTGCATTCACTTCTCAATTTTAAACATTGTTAAACTTTGTTAGAATTTGGAGAGGGTAGGTAATAGGATAGCAAAAGCTTCAGTTTTCTATGAGGAGAGTGAGAATATGTAGGAGAAAAGGAGAATATTTTCCAGTAAAATGTCAGCATAGTTGTCTAATGCATTTATAGATGGGGTTGTAAAAGAAGTGAATGTTAGAGTGTTAGGAAAGATGTGTGGTGGTTAAACAATAGCAAATTTGATGTACTGCAGAATTTGCCACAGTTGCTCTTTGTTAGTAAAACATTGTTTTGGGGATGAAAGTAAGCACAAGGCAGAGAGAGATTAGATGCCAAATTGGAGGGAGGAAGTGAATGTAATTAAGTATTTGGGAGTAGTGTGAGTAAATGGGTATGTGAACAGCAAGATGTATAATAGAATAGATGAGGAGTAAAAAGATCAGTGAAATGTTAAGACATCAGTACAAAGAAATTTACCAGCAGATCCAAAACGGAGTGTGTACCAATGTTGCTGAAAGCACTTTTGTATGGATGTGAGGCCTCTAGCCTTCCTGAAGCAAGGAGGAGGCTGGAAGGTATGGAGATGTCAAGTTTGAAATCAGTGTATAGTGTGAATTTATGCAAAAAATAAGAAGAGAGCCAAAAGGTACCTAATGAATGTAGCGACAGAAAGGAAAGATAATTATTTTTAATTTTTTTTAGCTAACACACATGTAAATGTAAATAACTCTTTTTACCTTATTCCTAGTATATATCCTTTATAATATAATAATAAGATATTACAGTATAATAAGGTATTAAAAGGTCCCCAATGGAAATAAGTCACTCTGTCTGACTTTTTTGGGTTATCCTAGGTTCTCTACACATATGCTGCAATGTATGATAATCTATGTAACTGTATTTGTGTATACCTGAATAAACTTACTTACTAAGTGAAGAAATTTTAAGTTTGTGTGATGGTATGAAAGGTATAATTCAGCGTGGAAGAGGGATTGCTGAAATAGTTTATTAATTCTGGAAGGATTGCGAGAAAATTTATTAAAGAGGGTGTATAGATACAGTGTGGATGAAAGGATATGTAAGGAACATCAGTTAGAATGAAGGTTTGAAATAGGTTATGAGAGGTAAGGTTTGAACATGTTAAATTGGAGAGGTAGAGTTTGAACATGTTAAATTGGAGAGGTAGGGCTTGAACATGTTAAATTGGAGAGGTAGGGCTTGAACATGTTAAATTGGAAACTTAGCATGTGCGAGTGTGAGCAAGATAACATCTGTGAAGGGATTCGGAAAAACGGGTTAGCTTAGGTTGATTTTTTTGTAAGTAAAAAAGTACCAGAGTGTCCATTATCTTATGGTGTAGATGCATTCCTGGCCTACCTTTGATGAGTTTCGAGAGTCTCACTGCTCTCGGAGCTCGGCCATGGGCTAGGCTTCTGGTTCAGTCAGGTCATAAAGACTTAGTTCCACATAGTAAGAATCTAAAGTGTGCTTTGCAGAATCCACCAATCACATACAGAGAACATATACAGGAGGGCCCAACTTACACAGCAGGTTAGGTTCCAGGCTACCACTTTGAAAGGAAAATTGCTGTAGAGTGAAACCCTTTTTTTCACTTTCAAATGCCTATAAAAGCCTGATAACTTGTTTACACTATAGAGATATGCCTAAAAATGCATATACAGTACACACATTACTTTTTTTTTTTTTAACAAGTCGGCCGTCTCCCACCGAGGCAGGGTAACCCAAAAAGAAACAAAATCCCCAAAAAAGAAAATACTTTCATCATCATTCAACACTTTCACCACACTCACACATAATCACTGTTTTTGCAGAGGTGCCCAGAATACAACAGTTTAAAAGCATATACGTATAAAGATACACAACATATCCCTCCAAACTGCCAATATCCCGAACCTCTCCTTTAAAGTGCAGGCATTGTACTTCCCATTTCCAGGACTCAAGTCCAGCTGTATAAAAATAACTGGTTTCCCTGAATCCCTTCACTAAATATTACCCTGCTCACACTCCAACAGCTCTTCAGGTCCCAAATACCATTTGTCTCCATTCACTCCTATTGAACACACTCACGCACACTTGCTGGAAGTCCAAGCCCCTCACCCACAAAACCTCCTTTACCCCTTCCTTCCAACCTTTTCGAGGACGACCCCTACGCTGCCTTCCTTCCCCTACAGATTTATACGCTCTCCATGTCATTCTACTTTGATCCATTCTCTCTAAATGACCAAACCACCTCAACAACCCCTCTTCAGCCCTCTGACTAATACTTTTATTAACTCCACACCTCCTAATTTCCACATTCTGAATTTTCTGCATAATATTCATACCACACATTGCCCTTAGACAGGACATCTCCACTGCCTCCAACCACCTCCTCGCTGCAGCATTTACAACCCAAGCTTCACACCCATATAAGAGTGTTGGTACTGCTATACTTTCATACATTCCCTTCTTTGCCTCCACAGATAACGTTTTTTGTGTCCACATATACCTCAATGCATCACTCGCCTTTTTTCCCTCATCAATTCTATGATTAACCTCATCCTTCATAAATCCATCCGCCAACATGTCAACCCTCAAATATCTAAAAACATTCACTTTTTCCATACTCCTCCTCCCCAATTTGATATCCAATTTTTCTTTATCTAAATCATTTGACACCCTCATCACCTTACTCTTTCCTATGTTCACTTTCAACTTTCTACCTTTACACACACACTCCCAAACTCGTCCACTAACCTTTGCAATTTTTCTTTAGAATCTCCCATAAGCTCAGTATCATCAGCAAAAAGTAACTGTGTCAATTCCCATTTTGTATTTGATTCCCCATAATTTAATCCCACCCCTCTCCCAAACACCCTAGCATTTACTTCTTTTACAACCCCATCTATAAATATATTAAACAGCCATGGTGACATTACACATCCCTGTCCAAGACCTACTTTTACTGGGAAGTAGTCCCCCTCTTTTCTACACACCCTAATCTGAGCCTCACCATCCTCATAAAAACTCTTTACAGCATTTAGTAACGTACCACCTATTCCATATACTTGCAACAGCTGCCACATTGCTCCCCTATCCACTCTATCATATGCCTTTTCTAAATCCATAAAAACTTCCCTACCTTTATCTAAATAATGTTCATATACATGCTTCAGTGTAAACACTTGATCTACACATCCCCTACCCACTCTAAAACCTCCTTGCTCATCCGCAATCCTACATTCTGTCTTACCTCTAATTCTTTCAATTATAACCCTACAGTACACTTTTCCTTGTATACTCAGTAAACTCTTTTGTCCCCCTTCCCTTTATATAAAGGGACTATACATGCTCTCCGTCAATCCCTGGGTACCTTCTCCTCTTTCATACGTTTATTAAACAAAAATACCAACCACTCCAACACTATATCATCCCCTGCTTTTAACATTTCTGTCATGATCCCATCAGTTGCTGCTTTACCCCCTTTCATTCTACGTAATGCCTCATGCACCTCCCCCATACTCACATCCTGTTCTTCTTCACTCCTGAAAGATGGTATACCTCCCTGGCCAGTGCATGAAATTACCGCCTCCCTTTCTTCGTCGACATTTAAAAGTTCCTCAAAATATTCTCACCATCTACCCAATACCTCCATCTCCCCATCTATTAACTCACCTACTCTGTTTTTAACTGACAAATCCTTTTGTTCCCTAGGCTTTCTTAACTTGTTTAACTAACTCCAAAATTTTTTCTTATTTTCATTACAATTTCTTGACAGTGTCTCTCCCCTCTATCATCTGCTCTCCTTTTGCACTCTCTCACCACTCTCTTCACCTTTCTTTTACTCTCCATATACTCTACCCTTCTTATAACACTTCTGCTTTGTAAAAACCTCTCATAAGCTACCTTTTTCTCTTTTATCACACCCTTTACTTCTTCATTCCACCAATCACTCCTCTTTCCTCCTGCCCCCACCCTCCTATAACCACAAACATCTGCCCCACATTCTAATACTGCATTTTTAAAACTATTCCAACTATACCTTAAAATATTTTCATCCTTAGCTTATAATGAGTGGTGAATATATACATTGTAGGTTATTATTTTTTTTTTTATTAACCCTTTGACTGTCGCGGCCGTATATATACGTCTTACGAGGTACCGTGTTTGACGTATATATACTCATAAATTCTAGCGGCTTCAAATCAAGCAGGAGAAAGCTGGTAGGCCCACATGTGAGAGAATGGGTCTGTGTGATCAGTGTGCACTACATAAAAAAAATCCTGGAGCACGCAGTGCATAATGAGAAAAAAAAAAACTCCGACCGATTTTTTTAATTAAAATGCCGACTTTGTGGTCTATTTTCGTATAGTATTTATAATTGTATTCTCGTTTTCTTGGTCTCATTTGATAGAATGGAAAACATATAGAAATAGAGGTGATTTTGATTGATTTTACTATAAAAAGAACCTAGAAATGGAGCTCAAAGTAGGGGAAATGTTTGATTTTTACCAATGTTCAAAAGTAAACAAATGATGCCATTGTCCAATAAATGTCCAACTAGCCATTCTAATATGCAGTCATGAATGGGTTGATGTTATTTATACAATTAATACAGTATTGCAGTAGTCTGCATAATAGTAAGTCTTCTATTTTTTGTTTGAATAAAAATTCAAAATAGAAAGCAAGAGTAATATCAGAGGGGCCTGGAGACATGACTGATGAGCAAAGAAAATGATATTTTAGAGCCAGGAATGTCTGCATTGTTCATTCTGGACCTTATTTTGAAATTGTCGTATTTTTTAGTTTTCGTGAAATTGGTCAAATTGCAAATTTCTGACCACATTATCAGGTAGTTGAAATCGGTAAATGGGCAGTTTCTTGTGCTCAATCAATAGAAAAAATGGAGTTCTAAAGAAATAGCTATGAGTTTGGGCGACTGGAACAATGGAATTAGCCGAAAATAGGGCTCAAAGTGGGCGAAATCGCCGATTTGTAAACAACGCCGAGGTCGATAACTTCGCGAGAGCATAATTCCGTCAGTTTTCCATCAAATTTCGTTTTTTTGGTGTCATTACAATCGGGAAAAGATTCTCTATCATTTCATAAGAAAAAATAATTTTTTTTTTTTTAAATTTTGCGACACCAGGAGACACCTCAGGATTGGGGGTTGCGACAGTCAAAGGGTTAACACACTGGCCGACTCCCACCAAGGCAGGGTGGCCCGAGAAAAGATAAACTTTCACCATCATTCACTCCATCACTGTCTTGCCAGAAGGGTGCTTTACACTACAGTTTTTAAACTGCAACATTAACACCCCTCCTTCAGAGTGCAGGCACTGTATTTCCCATCTCCAGGACTCAAGTCCGGCCTGCCGGTTTCCCTGAATCCCTTCATAAATGTTACTTTGCTCACCCTCCAACAGCACGTCAAGTATTAAAAACCATTTGTCTCCATTCACTCCAATCAAACATGCTCACGCATGTAGGTAGCCTGAATAAATGTAGGTAGCCTGAATAAATGAAGAATGGGTATAATTGAAAACTGCTATTTATTAGCAAAATGCTGTAAAGTGGGGCCCTCCTGTATTGTATATTTGGAATTACTGATAGAAATAGGACATTACATAATAGCAAATTTACATATATAGCAAATTTGCAGAAGCGACCCCACATAAAGCAAGGGGGAAACCTGTATAGTGTCTCCACTCTGAAGGATTGGTGAGTATGTTACCCTAAAGAGGGTCATTTGAAATGTGATGTCTGTGCTTCTAGTAAGGAAGTTATTGAATGAGTGATGGCAAATGTGCTTTTTCTCTTTGCATCGCCCTGCCTTAATGGGAAAAAGCTGATGTGATAAAAATTATTAATTGATCTTGATACCATATAATCTCTAGGAGAAACCCACTAGATAATGTCAGAAGAAAAAATTACTGAGTTCTAATTAAAAGTTTATCAAACAATAATTTTTTTTTTATTTTGACCAGGATCATCTATACATTAAGGTTATCTTACATTTTTTCTAGTGCATAAATTTGTTAGGCTATATGCTTTTTGGGTCACCCTGCCTTGGTGCGAAACAGCCGTTGTGTTAACAAAGGTGCTTTTTAGAAAGCATATTCTTTTATATAACTTTACTACTTTCTTTGCTCTTCATGTAAGGTTGAACGGCGCCTGGTGAATCAGCTGGCCATGGCATATGAAAGTGGACACATTACTGAAGGATGCACTGTCTACATATACACAGATATTCCTATGTCTGAAGCTGAGAAGGCAAAGCTGCAAGACTCGCCATCTCCGATCAAAATTCGTGTGAAAGCAAAAGGAACAGATAGTTTCACTGATGTAGACCCAGGTGAACAATTGAAAATGAATGAAAAAAAATAAGACGAAGATTATAGTAGCCAGTGAATGTATTGTATGGAAGAAGGACAAATTATGTGATAAAGTTGTTGATATTTAATGCTGGAACATAATTTTGCCTTGTGTTTTTTTTTTTTTTTTAAACAAGTTGGTCGTCTCCCACCGAGGCAGGGTGACCCAAAAAAGAAAGAAAATACCCAAAAAGAAAATACTTTCATCATCATTCAACACTTTCACCACACTCACACATTATCACTGCTTTTGCAGAGGTGCTCAGAATACAACAGTTTAGAAGCATATACATGTACGTATAAAGATACACAACATATCCCTCCAAACTGCCAATATCCCAAACCCCTGCCTTGTGTATCTATATAAAATGCATCTGTAGCATAAAGCTGTATTGCAATAAAAGACTATCATTACATTATTTGTTTTCGTATATTCTGTAAATTTCTAATTATTGAGTAACGTTAATCCCCTACATTTTTCTTCAGAATAATCTTAGTGCTTTTTGTGAATATATTAACCCATAAACGGTCCAAACGTATTTATACGTTTTTACCGCTAGTGCCCCAAACATATATTTACGTTTTATTTGTCATACATTCAACATTTCCATGATAAGCCTGAGTTGCCTAGACATGAGAGAATGGGTGTGTGCACTCACTGTGTGCCATATTAAAATAATTGGGGATGCCTGGGTACCATATGCTCTTTTTTCCTATTAAAAAAAAACTATTTTTTTTTCTCAAAAAAGTTGGGGCACTACGGTAGAGAACGTATATATACGTTTGGACCGTTTACGGGTTAATAATAATAATCTGCAAAGTAGTTTTTTGTTTGCCACAAATCAGCATAATGGTTTTAAAGTGAGTTTTAATTCAAAAAGTTTTTAAAAATTCCTGTTTAGTACAGTTATATCTATTAGCTTTAATATCATGGTCATTTTGTATTCAAGAGTAAAAAAAATTGTGTTAAAATTACCACTCTCATCATATCAATCAGTAGTCCTACATTTTAAGCCTGATGTACCTGTCCAGATGTGTCTTCATAAATGCACTGTCTGTTTCTTTCCAGTAAGTTTTATCCCTCAAGGGTTACTATTGTGTACAGTGAGAGCTCTTACTATAAGTCCTCTGCTGGGGTAGGGTATGCTGCCACAGGCATCTAGTATATTTGCTGCTGAATTATATGCTGTACTCAAATGCTTCATTCATATTACATTATGTATAACCCACATAGGTCATACATTATTATTATTATATTTATGATGAAATGCTAAATCCATAGGAGTCGTACACCACTTGGGGAATGAGGAGCACTCAGATTTGATCCAAAGAACTGAAGCATAGTTCCAAATCTCTGGATCAAGAGTCACTGGCATTCAATCACCTCCCTTGAAAGGATGGGTCATACATATTATAGTTTGCTACAATCTCCATCTCATAATTTATTGTAGTCTCTAAGTGTGTTACTTGTGATCAAAACTATTTCTTGTAAGAATCTGACCTCGTTTGGGGCACTGTGAAGCTGGTAAAGGGTTTTTGATGCATGAAATTGGAGTTAACCTTTCTTTCCTCAGGTTGAACCTGCTCAGGGTACTTCTCACCTTCCCATTCTCTAGACACTGTATAACCCTTATGGGTACAGCTCTTCCCCATAATATAATAATAATAATAATTCTCACCTGATTGTGCTTTGCCTTCAGGACTGACTACATGTGTTAATTCTTCATTAGCAACCAAATTGTCATCATTTCTTGGATTCTTAGGTGTGAATCAAATTTTGAAATGTGTGAATGAAACAGCTTGTGCTTATTATATATATTTATTCAAGATTTGAATAGGAATGGGTGATTATGAAGATTAGAAGGTAACAAACATTTGTAAATATGAAAAAGTATAGAATAAAGAAACCTGTATGAAATACTAGTGGTGTAAAGGCTTGAATTTCCAAAGTGCACATGATTCAGATTATGAGAGAAGTACCCTTCAAGGAAGGGACTGGAAGCCTTGATGTTGATTAATAGCTCTTGAACTAAAACAGTATAGCTACTCTCTTCCTTGGATCAAATTTGATTACCTCCCTATCACTAGATGCTATGACCATTAGAAATTGAGCACTTTCCTGTGAGTATACAGTAGTACTAATGAAAGCAGTATTATAGCATTAATCAGTATTGAATGTAATGGATGTAGACTCAAGGAAACTATGCAAGATGAATATTTTAGATGGGTGTACAAAAGCAACAGGTGGTGTAGATGTGTGGAATGCACAATGAATACTAAGTTTGTGGTTATTGCAAGTGTGTGCTATTATTGTATCCACTGCCATATATGCATAATTATATAATGTAAATACTCTACTTATAATGTGTTAACTGAGCTTATGATTGTATTTGTATGTTGTATTTCAACAATTGAAAACAATTTACTGAGATGAGTAAAATTGTTATTAATATGGATGGGTGAGTGTGGAGGGCAGGGAGTGACCTTGGGCACCCACACCTCACATGTGCACCTTCTCTCACCAGGACCATCACCAAAAGTGGCCAGTGGTGAGTGAATTGCCACAGCTGCTGCTCTACCTGTTATAACCTCACATCTTGGTTTTGACTGATTTTTAATAATAATTTTTTTGGCTTTAGTATTAAATATAATGGGAAGTTTTATCTCATTTTGTGTCAAGATTTGTTACCCCAGCTGTGGTCATATTTAATTATGTTAAATATTAAAAAAATATTAGTACGTGTATTTATTGAATTTAAAAGCAGTGAATGACCCATGCAGATATAGAATTTTCTGTGTGTAATACAGAAAATTAAGCATAACATTTTACATTTTTAATACTTCACTTAATATAGTACAATTTATAGAATTTTTTAATACTTTCAATACTTTTGGGAGAAGTTTTGCATCCAGTTTCCACAAAAAAAAAATAATCATCATTATCCCTTCAAGTGACACTGATAAATTGTTACTATTGAAGGGTACTTGATTCAAGGGACTGGAATTACTCTTCATTTTCTTGGATCAAACCTGATTACTTTTCATTATCCAAGCGGTGTATCACCCTACAGGTTTACCATTTTCCATGAATATAATGATTAAAGTCGTAACTGCCACCTACACTGTTTGACATATTTACTAAACAAGTAAGAAAGGGTATATTATATTGAGGGTGATAGACAATTCTTCATATTGCCATGGAAAACTAAGCTTCCACATTTTGGTAAAACATCCTCATTCAATCATTACCTTATTGAAAATCTAATAATTAATCATCCATTCTCTTCAATGGTCTGGTCTTTTTCACTGAAACTTCTGCATTGATTACATTTGTTTCATAGTTCCTGACATGTTATATTTACCTACCTCAGATGTCCTCTCCTTTCTTTTTCAGTTCATTATTCCTCATGATGGTATAGACAGACCACACTTTTTCCTAATCTTTCCCTTCAGAGAGGGAATGGGATACCTTGATACTGATGAAGGGTTCTTAAACCTGAGAATTGGAGCTTAACCTCACTTTCCTCAGATCAAACCTTATTACCTACCATTCTGCTGGTATTGTATGACCCCTATGATTTAAGCACTTCCCATGATTTTAATAACAGTTTCCCAGTCTTAGAGGTCAAACATATTTTATGGGTAAAAAGCCTATCCCTAGCAAATCTTTATTATAAGTAATTTACAAAAAAGACCATATAAGGTAGGTAGCACAACAATGATAGTGTGAATGATGGTGAAAGTGGTCTTATTTTGGGTTACCCTGCCTCTTAAACAGATTCTGCAAGGATCTGACATAAGAAAGCTTGTGTAGCATAGACATGGGAAAATTTATGTATATATACAGTATGTATAACAAAATGTTTGTAAATTTGACTCCATGCTTAATCTTCAAAGAGTATACACTAATGGTTCTTTATGGTCATTGCAGACTCAAGTTTCACCCCAGGATATCATAGTCTGCCAAGTGCTAAATTTCCTCCATTCATTCAGTCTCACACAAGCTGAAGTAATAATGCTATGCTGTCTGAAGACTGTCATGTGTGTTTTCTCAGCAGTAAAAGTAAACTCATCACTTACTTAAGACAAATATAGCTGCAAACTGGTCACTAGCCTGCCTGCGAGTAGTGTGTGTATAGCTCGTATATAATACAGTATATTATGAATATATGTTACAAGTGCAGAAATCCATTTTAAACAGATTTCAGGGTAAGATAAGAGTAACTCATTGAGGTAAACATAATTAACTAAATAACAAAAAAGGCACAATACCGTGACTGGAATAATACACAATAACCCACACATAGAAGAGAGGAGCTTACAACGACATTTCGGTCTGACTTGGACCATTTACAAAGTCACACTAATGAGAAGTGGAGCAGGACGAGTATATATAGGCAGGAAGAGGTAGTAGTAGTAGCAGTAGTAGTAGTAGTAGTGGTGGTAGTGGTAGTAGTAGTGGGGAATTAAGGAGGAGGAGGAGCCAGTCAAATACAAAGAAAGGGGAACACTGCAAGGGAGCTAGGTACCCACAGAGGGAGAGCAAGTACACAGAGGGGGGGAAGGGAAGTAATGAAAAAAAAAGAAAGTAATGAAAGAACAGAAACACAAGATAGAAGAAAGAAAGACAACACAGAAAAGAAAAAAGGAAAGAGGAAAGGGGAAGAGGGAGAAGAAAAAAAGGAGGAATCAGGTTAAGTCACGGGAGTTCTGAAGTTTGGAACATTTTACAACGTAGTGGGAGAGGAAGGCATCTACAGAGACAAAGCCAGGACTAAGATTCATACAAGGAAAGTTGTGTATTAGGGAGGATTCAACCAGACGGCGACTGTTAAAGTTGGAAGTAGGGAAGACAGTTTTAGCAGAAGACCAGTCAATAGGATGGCTATGATCCTATGAAAGACCAAGCACACCCTCTCTCTCTCTCTCTGCTGGCATTGACTGAGCGGCTTATATTCAATAAGAAGTACGTACTAAACCTGTAAGGTGTCATTAAGTGCCTTGGGAATGGAAGGTAATTAGTTACTTGGACAAGTCTTTCATCTGTACCAAGGCATCACCTGCCTGCTCCAGAAACTATTGCAATTACAAGATTGACCTGGAAGTTAGTTGTTGAAACACAGAACAGAGCCAGAGAATGTCTGCTTTTAGTTTTGAAAGGTGTGTACTGTTACCATACCTAGTCAAAAGCACCAGGAATGTCTGGTGCAACTTTCCAACTGATTTTAGATTCATCCAGCGAATGGTATCACATACTGGGATGGTTCATTCAACTTGAGAGTGATAGAGTAGCCAGTGATGTTTAAAAACATACCTTAATTTACATACTTTAATCAATGGGATACTTAAGAATTACATAGTTTTACAACTGCCAAGTTGCAGTGCTAATGTGGGAAATGGTTATCCTAATTTTTTTTATATAAACAATTCATTTGCAAGTTGAAACCCCTCAAGGAAGGTTCCTTGATGTTGGTGAGGGGCTCTTGATTTAGGGAATTGGATCTGTGCTCCAGTTCCCCGAATTAAGCCTGAATGCCTTCCACATCCCCCCCCAGGCGCTGTATAACCCTCCGGGTTTAGCGCTACCCCCTTGATTATAATAATAATGCAAGTTAAAAAAACATAAATGCAAGCTGTGTGCAAGATGAGAACCTCCTCTATATTTGAGTTCTTCCATAAAAGATATTTACCCAGTACTAAGCAGAGTTAGTAGATATCAGTAAAACTTTATGGTAGCTGGTAAGCACATCCACACTGTGGTCTTTGGTTCACCTTGTCCAACCTCACAGTCTTTACAATGCTACCTTTGATATTTTTTATATTGTTTTTGCCACTGTTGTAACATGGAGGTTAAATGTCTATATCTGGAACCTGCATCTTAACTGGAAAATGGTTTGGTGTAGTACAGTATTACAGCCTTTTCTTGATTGCTGATTGATTATAATTACAACTACATGTGAGTGTATAGACACACAATTTCCTTTAATCTGTTCTGGGGATAAAATTTTTCTTGACGTCTGTGTATGAGTGAGTTGCTGCCTTAATAACCATCATGTAGTTTTGTATATGGCAAGGCATTAGAGATAGAATAATATCTCCTTGCATTATTATACTGTTCATGGAGAAGTAAACCACTAGGGGTCATATAGCACCTAGGAAACCATACCCCGGCCGGGGTATGGTTTGTTTGCAATCGTGTCATTACGATTTCGTGAGTCATGTTAGCACCTAGGAATGCAGAGTAATCAGGTTCAATCCAAGGAAGTGAAGGATTACTCCATTTCCTTGAATCAAGAGCCCTTCAGCATCAAGGTGCCTCCCTTGAAGTGATTCACAGTGCTATATGACCCTGGTGGTTTAGTGCTGGGTTTTAATTATAATAACTGAAGTGATCCTTCCTTGTAACCCCTCTATTTGCATCCCTTTCTAACTTGTTTTTCTTCTACCTGAGCTTTCATTACACCAACACTTACTTTCTTTGATTCACTCTCAGCTTCACTTGAAATATGGGATTGGCAAAAGTTTCTATTTCTGCCAATCACACACATTAAGTACAGTACTTAAACAAATCAGCAACTTCAGTATTTAGTGTACACTCATTTCACACAAATGTCTTACCTCTCCACTTGCAGTAATTCACCAGATACTGTATTTGCATTATAGGTAAACTTAATATGTGAAAGAAAAGTATGGACTGTGAGCAGGTCTGAAGAAAAGGTTTCTTCTCCATTATTACTCAATTCAATTAAATAATAAATATTTAGTTTGTATTAAGAATAAGCATTCACCACTCTGCTGTGAGGGTGAGTCAGTGAAGTCACTTAGAAGAGATGAATCACAGTTTGGGTAAGATTGAAGTCAAGGCTGAGCATGATGTGGGTAGACCCTTTAAGAAGGGTACCTTAATGGTAATAAAGGACTCAATATTCAAGGAGCTGGAGTTACCTTTCCAGCCCTTGAATTAAACCTGATCACCTTCTGTTGCACAGGTGCAGCATGACCCTTATGGATTAAGTACTTCTCATAAACATCGTGATGTGGATAGACCAGAAAAACAAATCAGGTGTGTGATGTTCTTGATGTCCTTGCCAAGGAAATCCATTGTAACCAGTCAAAGAGTGAGTCATAGGTCAGGAAGTTCTTTGGGGTGAGAACAGCTGAAGTGAATTAAGGTGGTGTAGCCATGCTTATGTTATAAGTCATGTCAACTCTTCCAGAGAAATACCTTGATGGTAAGGGGCTCTTGATCCAAAGAATTATAACTGCCCTACTTTTCCATGGATCAAATCCTATTCCCTCCCATTTCTCTAGTGTTATATGACACCTGTGGGTTTAGTGATCTCCCAATGAATGTAGTGATAACCATAATCTTTTAATGTTCATCTCTCCACCCCTGGCTCCTCTCTACTCCAGCAATACCCGCTGCCCTGCAGCACTGTATGACCCTAGTTGGTCTAGCATTTGGTTTTGATTATAATAATTTTAATGTTCACCCGGTGGCCTGGTGGCTAAAGCTCCCGCTTCACACACGGAGGGCCCGGGTTCGATTCCCGGCGGGTGGAAGCATTTCGACACGTTTCCTTACACCTGTTGTCCTGTTCACCTAGCAGCACCCCTCAAGGAAGGTTCCTTGATGTTGGTGAGGGGCTCTTGATTTAGGGAATTGGATCTGTGCTCCAGTTCCCCGAATTAAGCCTGGATGCCTTCCACATCCCCCCCCCCAGGCGCTGTATAATCCTCCGGGTTTAGCGCTTCCCCCTTGATTATAATAATAATAATAATCACCTAGCAGCAAATAGGTACCTGGGTATTAGTCGACTGGTGTGGGTCGCATCCTGGGGGACAAGATTAAGGACCCCAATGGAAATAAGTTAGACAGTCCTCGATGACGCACTGACTTTCTTGGTTATCCTGGGTGGCTAACCCTCCGGGGTTAAAAATCCGAACGAAATCTTATCTTATCTTATCTTCAGGTATGTCGAGTGTCCTATGTATGCTTTATGTACATAAAAGTTTAAAATATAAAAAATCACAGTGATGTGTAATAAACTAAAATTCCTCAGCAAACATGTATATTTTACTTAATATAACTTATGAAAAAAGAATAATGTCAGAAGGAACACTTTTTTGGTTTTGAGGACTAGGTTACTTTCTCAGTCGTTAATTTTTTTTTTCGTGAGTAATAAAAAATAATCAAGGCTCTTTGATGGCTGGTGAGATTGGCAGTGTGATTAGGAGGATACCATTGAACTTCAAGAAGACTGGTTGTATGATTAGGATACCACTGAACTTCAATTAGATTGGTAGTTTGGTAGGAGGATACCATTGAACACCAATTAGATTGGTAGTGCAATTAGGAAGATACCGCTGAGCTGCAAAAATATTTAGACAAACTAATGTTATGGTCCGAGAAGTGGTAGATGCAGTTCATTGTGGATAAGGGTGAAGTCCTAAGCCTTGGGATTAAATATAAACTATGACCTTTGTGGGTTTAGTGCTTAGTTATGATTATAATAATTATTATGGGAATAAGTATAACCTTAACAATTATACCCCTCAGGGAAGGTTCCTTGATGTTGGTGAGGGGCTTTTGATTTAGGGAATTGGATCTGTGCTCCAGTTCCCCGGATTAACCCTGAATGCCTTCCACATTCCCCCCCCCCCCAGGAGCTGTATAATCCTACGGGTTTAGCGCTTCCCCTTAATAATAATAATAATAATAATTCACAATTATAAAGTAGGTCATGCAGAGCTTGCGAAATGGACATAGTATGTAATGGTAATGTATATCAAGACGATATGCTGTTTATGGCATTTTACCGAGACGTTTCATTCACTTAGGATAAAATAGGTTGGACAAATATGTGGGTGGGAAGGGTTGAACTGAGAAAAATCTGCCAAATATGGGACAGTAGGCTTGTTGCAGTGTTCCTCTATTATATATTTATTTTTTTTTTTTTTTTTTTTTTTTTTTAAACAAGTCGGCCGTCTCCCACCGAGGCAGGGTGACCCAAAAAAGAAAGAAAATCCCCAAAAAGAAAATACTTTCATCATCATTCAACACTTTCACCACACTCGCACATTATCACTGTTTTTGCAGAGGTGCTCAGAATACAACAGTCTAGAAGCATACACATATAAAGATACACAACATATCCCTCCAAACTGCCAATATCCCAAACCCCTCCTTTAAAGTGCAGGCATTGTACTTCCCATTTCCAGGACTCAAGTCCGACTATATGAAAATAACCGGTTTCCCTGAATCCCTTCACTAAATATTACCCTGCTCACACTCCAACAGATCGTCAGGTCCCAAGTACCATTCGTCTCCATTCACTCCTATCTAACACGCTCACGCACGCTTGCTGGAAATCCAAGCCCCTTACCCACAAAACCTCCTTTACCCCCTCTCTCCAACCCTTTCGAGGACGACCCCTACCCCGCCTTCCTTCCCCTATAGATTTATATGCTTTCCATGTCATTCTACTGTGATCCATTCTCTCTAAATGACCAAACCACCTCAACAACCCCTCTTCTGCCCTCTGACTAATACTTTTATTAACTCCACACCTTCTCCTAATTTCCACACTCCGAATTTTTTTGCATAATATTTACACCACACATTGCCCTTAGACAGGACATCTCCGCTGCCTCCAACCGTCTCCTTGCTGCTGCATTTACCACCCAAGCTTCACACCCATATAAGAGTGTTGGTACTACTATACTTTCATACATTCCCTTCTTTGCCTCCATAGATAACGTTTTTTGACTCCACATATACCTCAACGCACCACTCACCTTTTTTCCCTCATCAATTCTATGATTAACCTCATCCTTCATAAATCCATCCGCCGACACGTCAACTCCCAAGTATCTGAAAACATTCACTTCTTCCATACTCCTCCTCCCCAATTTGATATCCAATTTTTCTTTATCTAAATCATTTGACACCCTCATCACCTTACTCTTTTCTATGTTCACTTTCAACTTTCTACCTTTACACACATTCCCAAACTCATCCACTAACCTTTGCAATTTTTCTTTAGAATCTCCCATAAGTACAGTATCATCAGCAAAAAGTAACTGTGTCAATTCCCATTTTGAAATTGATTCCCCATAATTTAATCCCACCCCTCTCCCAAACACCCTAGCATTTACTTCCTTTACAACCCCATCTATAAATATATTAAACAACCATGGTGACATTACACATCCCTGTCTAAGACCTACTTTTACCGGGAAGTAGTCTCCCTCTCTTCTACACACCCTAACCTGAGCCTCACTATCCTCATAAAAACTCTTTACAGCATTTAATAACTTACCACCTATTCCATATACTTGCAACATCTGCCACATTGCTCCTCTATCCACTCTATCATATGCCTTTTCTAAATCCATAAATGCAATAAAAACCTCCCTATCTTTATCTAAATACTGTTCACATATATGCTTCAATGTAAACACCTGATCTACACATCCCCTACCCACTCTAAAACCTCCTTGCTCATCCGCAATCCTACATTCTGTCTTACCTCTAATTCTTTCAATTATAACCCTACCGTACACTTTTCCTGGTATACTCAGTAAGCTTATTCCTCTGTAATTTTTACAGTCTCTTTTGTCCCCTTTCCCTTTATATAAAGGGACTATACATGCTCTCTGCCAATCCCTAGGTACCTTCCCCTCTTTCATACTTTTATTAAACAAAAGTACCAACCACTCCAACACTATATCCCCCCCTGCTTTTAACATTTCTGTCATGATCCCATCAGTTCCAGCTGCTTTACCCCCTTTCATTTTACGTAATGCCTCACGTACCTCCCCCACACTTACATTCTGCTCTTCTTCACTCCTAAAAGATGGTATACCTCCCTGACCAGTGCATGAAATTACTGCCTCTGTTTCTTCCTTAACATTTAAAAGTTCCTCAAAATATTCTCGCCATCTACCCAATACCTCCATCTCCCCATCTACTAACTCCCCTACTCTGTTTTTAACTGACAAATCCATATTTTCCCTAGGCTTTCTTAACTTGTTTAACTCGCTCCAAAATTTTTTCTTATTTTCATTAAAATTTCTTGACAGTGCCTCTCCCACTCTATCATCTGCTCTCCTTTTGCACTCTCTCACCACTCTCTTTACCTTTCTTTTACTCTCCATATACTCTGCTCTTCTTATAACACTTCTGCTTTGTAAAAACCTCTCATAAGCTACCTTTTTCTCTTTTATCACACCCTTTACTTCATCATTCCACCAATCACTCCTCTTTCCTCCTGCCCCCACCCTCCTATAACCACAAACTTCTGCCCCACATTCTAATACTGCATTTTTAAAACTATTCCAACCCTCTTCAACCCCCCCACTACTCATCTTTGCACTAGCCCACCTTTCTGCCAATAGTCGCTTATATCTCACCCGAACTTCCTCCTCCCTTAGTTTATACACTTTCACCTCCCTCTTACTTGTTGTTGCCACCTTCCTCTTTTCCCATCTACCTCTTACTCTAACTGTAGCTACAACTAAATAATGATCCGATATATCAGTTGCCCCTCTATAAACATGTACATCCTGGAGCCTACCCATCAACCTTTTATCCACCAATACATAATCTAATAAACTACTTTCATTACGTGCTACATCATACCTTGTATATTTATTTATCCTCTTTTTCATAAAATATGTATTACTTATTACCAAATTTCTTTCTACACATAGCTCAATTAAAGGCTCCCCATTTACATTTACCCCTGGCACCCCAAATTTACCTACTACTCCCCTCCATAACATTTTTACCCACTTTAGCATTAAAATCCCCAACCACCATTACTCTCACACTTGATTCAAAACTCCCCACGCATTCACTCAACATTTCCCAAAATCTCTCTCTCTCCTCTACACTTCTCTCTTCTCCAGGTGCATACACGCTTATTATAACCCACTTTTCACATCCAATCTTATAGTCCCTCTTTTCCTGCCATAGCTTATCCTTCAACATTATTGCTACTCCTTCTTTAGCTCTAACTCTATTTGAAACCCCTGACCTAATCCCATTTATTCCTCTCCACTGAAACTCCCACCCCCTTCAGCTTTGTTTCACTTAAAGCCAGGACATCCAGCTTTTTCTCATTCATAACATCCACAATCATCTCTTTCTTATCATCTGCACAACATCCACGCACATTCAGACTTCCCACTTTGACAATTTTCTTCCTTACTAATTGAAATTTATCTAATTTTAATCCATTTCGAATTCTTCCTTGTTTATATATGTTCAGTAATTTATTTATATCTGCTTTATTTATACCTGCCTTCCACTTGCATGCTTCAATCATACCACCCGTTATTCTACGTCTTTCAAAAGAGTGAAGGTTTAGTGCTCTTAATCTAACTTCCTATGAAAGATTCCCGATATAGTAATTTAATTCTGTTATCCTTCTCCGTATGTATTCTGATACATTTACATCCATTCTGTAGTATACAGAACTTGTTGCATAATCTAAATGAGGCCTTACGAATGATGTAATAATGGTAGAATTACCGACAGTATAATAAGTAAAACGACACGTGTGCAACTAATGTTAACATTTTATTGGCAATAAAATGTCATATAAGTTGCATATGTGTTCGTTTTACTTAACATACTAATGATGTATAGAGCTGTAATATAACCTATGGATTCTTGTGGCATATACTTAAGATTTGTTCGGATTTTTAACCCGTGGAAGGGTTAGCCATCCAGGATAACCCTAGAAAGTCAGTGGGTTATCGAGGACTGTCTTATTTCCATTGTGGCCCTACAATCTTGTTCCCCAGGATGCGACGCACATCAGTCAATTAACACCAAGGTACCTACTTTCTGCTAGGTGAAAGGGGACAACATGTATAAGGAAACATTGTATTAATATTGGTAGAATTATCGACAATATGTTAAGTAACAGGACACAAATGTAACTAATGTGATATTTTATTGTAGAAACGTTACAAACAATATACCCTCTGAGAGGGTAACGTTGCCACAATAAAATGCCACATTAGTTGCATTTGTGTGCTTTTACTTAACATGAGGAAACACGCCCAACGTTTCCACCCGGCCGGGGACTGAACCACGTTGCATACCAAGCCACAGGACCTTGATAATCAAACATCCAGGTAGTTTGCTAGCCTAATTACGCACGTTTTGGCATAGCTATCAGCTTCAGATTACTGTTAATTATAATTCCTGAGTCCTTTTCACATTCTGTATGATGGGTTTTACATTATCTACTTTATAAGTGATGTGATTCTTTTCAATCCCGAGGGTTAGGACTCTCCGCCTTTCTATATTAAACTGCATCTGCCTTTTTTTTTTCTTTAAATTATGCTGAAGTATTTCAATTATATGTATTCTAATTATTATTATTATTATTATTATAATAAGGGGAAGCGCTAAACCCGGAGGATTATACAGCGCCTGGGGGGGGATGTGGAAGGCATTCAGGCTTAATTCGGGGAACTGGAGCACAGATCCAATTCCCTAAATCAAGAGCCCCTCACCAACATCAAGGAACCTTCCTTGAGGGGATATGTATTCTAAGTCTTCAAAAATCATTGTAAAAGGTTCAAGTTTTGTAACTCCGCTTATAGACTGTCCCAAACCTACAGTAAATAATGCTTGTGGGAGAAAAGTGAAAAAGATCAGGCTTGCTCTAGTAACTATAGATAAACAGATATAGATAGATTATATATTTTAGGGTTAAGCGAGAATAAGAGGCCCACCTGCACACATTCCTGTACTCCTGCCCACCATACCAACACACACAAACACATAAGGTACGTCAAGGACATTCTCGGGGGCCCAATTTAAACTTGTTTATGCCACCTGGAACATTGCGTTGTGAAGAC
Source organism: Cherax quadricarinatus (assembly GCF_038502225.1). Taxonomy (NCBI): domain Eukaryota; kingdom Metazoa; phylum Arthropoda; class Malacostraca; order Decapoda; family Parastacidae; genus Cherax; species Cherax quadricarinatus. The sequence continues at coordinate 20,457,403 of NC_091335.1, read as the reverse complement.
CACTGATACATGAGGATCATATTACTAACACTTGACCACTGACACATGAGGATCACATTACTAACACTTGACCACTGACACATGAGGATCACATTACTAACACTTGACCTCTGACACATGAGGATCACATTACTAACACTTGACCACTGACACATGAGGATCACATTACTAACACTTGACCACTGACATGTGAGGATCACATTACTAACACTTGACCACTGACACATGAGGATCACATTACTAACACTTGACCACTGACACATGAGGATCACATTACTAACACTTGACCACTGACACATGAGGATCACATCACTAATACTTGCCCACTGACACATGAGGATCACATTACTAACACTTGACCACTGACACGTGAGGATCACATTACTAACACTTGACCACTGACACGTGAGGATCACATTACTAACACTTGACCACTGACACGTGAGGATCACATTACTAACACTTGATCACTGACACATGAGGATCACATTACTAACACTTGACCACTGACACATGAGGATCACATTACTAACACTTGCCCACTGACACATGAGGATCACATTACTAACACTTGACCACTGACACGTGAGGATCACATTACTAACACTTGATCACTGACACATGAGGATCACATTACTAACACTTGACCACTGACACATGAGGATCACATTACTAACACTTGACCACTGACACGTGAGGATCACATTACTAACACTTGACCTCTGACACGTGAGGATCACATTACTAACACTTGACCACTGACACATGAGGATCGCTTCACTAACACTTGACCACTGACACGTGAGGATCACATCACTAACACTTGACCACTGACACATGAGGATCACATCACTAATGACCACTGACACATGAGAATCACATCACTAACACTTGACCACTGACACATGAGGATCACATCACTAATACTTGACCACTGACACGTGAGGATCACATTACTAACACTTGACCACTGACACATGAGGATCACATCACTAATACTTGACCACTGACACATGAGGATCACATTACTAACACTTGACCACTGACACATGAGGATCACATCACTAATACTTGACCACTGACACGTGAGGATCACATTACTAACACTTGACCACTGACGCATGAGTTGCATCATTAACACTTGACGACCACTGACACATGATCACATCACTAATAACTCTTGGTGACCACTGACACGAGGATCACATCACTAACACTTTGTGACCACTGACACATGAGGATCACATCACTAATAACACTTGGTGACCACTGACACATGAGGAATCACATCACTAACACTTGACCACTGACACATAAGGATCACATCACTAACACTTGGTGACCTCTGACACATGAGGATCACATCACACTTGACCACTGACACATGAGGATCACATCACTAACACTTGACCACTGACACATGAGGACCACATCAATAATAACTCTTGGTGACCACTGACACGAGGATCACATCACTAACACTTGATGACCACTGACACATGAGGATCACATCACTAACACTTGATGACCACTGACACATGAGGATCACATCCTAACACTTGATGACCACTGACACATGAGGATCACATCGTTAACACTTGACCACTGACACATGAGGATCACATCACTAACACTTGATGACCACTGACACGAGGATCACATCACTAACACTTGATGACCACTGACACATGAGGATCACATCACTAACACTTGATGACCACTGACACATGAGGATCACATCACTAACACTTGATGACCACTGACACATGAGGATCACATCGTTAACACTTGACCACTGACACATGAGGATCACATCACTAACACTTGATGACCACTGACACGAGGATCACATCACTAACACTTGATGACCACTAATGTTTAAGGGAAAGAGTCGTTGGGTTCTGGTGGTGACCTTTTGATCCAAGGATATGGAACTGTCCTCCTTTCCCTTGGAGTATTTCAGACTACCTCCCATTCCTCTAGATGCTGTATGACACATGACCCCTCCGGGTTTAGAGTTCCTCCCTTGAATGCGAGAATAATAATAAATATTTTTTCTTTACTAGTGTCGACAGTTCGTAATTTTTAATCAAGTTAAGAAGACTTGGATCTGGCCATTGATTGGATGGGTACATGGTCACAGCCTCGCCCTGGTTTAATGGGATATCAGTAGCTAATTAAACCACGGGCTTTATGACATGCTATATCTGAGAGAGAATCTTCAAAAATGTATTTAAATTTGACAAATTTAGATTACAGTGTGTGTCAGTTTCTGATGGTGGGAGACCAAAATTCAGTTTTAGGTTAGGCTTGTATAGGCTTATCTGAACTAACCTATTGTGTTAACGTGTGATTAATAGTCAATAAGGAGACTTTGTCCTCGTTGATAGTTGGTAACTACACTCTTGTGGTGAAGGTCTGGCTGCTATATAAGGTAGGTCAGGCAAAATTTTTGCATATCTGGACAGAAAAAAAAGTGTTGAGCAAGTGTGTGAGGTAACTTGAGAAGTTTGTGTGGGCGACACACACACACACACACACCAGCGACCAGTGAAAAGGCGGGGCCAGGAGCTATGAATCGACCCTTTCAACCACAATTAGGTAAGTACACACAAACACACTACATAAATGACTACCTGACTTTAAAAAATATGAGAATAAAAGGTAAAAAAAAAAAAGCACTAGTGACGCTGTTTAATAGACGGAAAACAGGAGATATGATAACTATATACAAGGTCATAAAATAACATGGAAGCATAAATAAAGAAATGTTTAGAACCTGCAAGAGGGATTACAAGAGGGATTACAAGAGGGATTACAAGAGGCCACACTTTTCAACTGACAAAAAAGATAGTTGAAGGGATAGAAGAACAGTTATCTTCATAGTGTCTAGCAGCGCTGGATGACCCTGGTGTGTTTAGCGCTTAATTTTGACTATAATAATAATTCACAGTGTTTTAATGAAGTTTTTGGATTGTCACTGGGCTGAGTATAAACTTTATCACTGTGTGGGTGACGTGTTGATGTTTTGTTAGACAAAGATTGTTCTATTTTTCTCGTGCGATAAACTAAGATTGCCTCGTCAGTCACTTAATATTGTCAACCCTGGTGTAAATAATTGGTTTATAAAACTGAGAAGTTGATAAATGAGATACTTGTGCATCATTTGGGTATCTTTATTCTGGAACCGTTGCGCCACACAGTGGTTTCTTCAGTCCAATGCAGAGAAAGGTAGACGATAAGTTTGAGGTAATCAGTCCCTCAGCCTAGAGTTATTGTGTTCAAACCATAAATCTTGACTTTCGTCAAGATTTATGGACTGAACATATCGACTTATTGGAAGAAGCCACTGCGTGGGCGAAACGTTTCCAGAATTAAAGATACCCACACAAGTGTCTCATTTACGAACCCCGGTGTATCTGACTGAGAGGAACGTTCAAATTTGTTTGGAACTCCGTAATTGTTAGCGAATTTATCAGCATTACTGAACACGGGTATTAGTTGGCTGGAATTTGAGTTATGTGATACTAAGGATATCTCTCGAGGAATGTACAGCGGCTTAAACATATTTTTTTTTTTCATAATTTTGAGAGAGATTGCGGATCACCGAGAATGAGAATGCTATTTATTTATATTAAAAAAAATAGTTTGCTAAGCAATATGTGTATGATAAGTGAAATGTTTTGCCTAGTGTGTACTAAGCTGGGCCACACACTACACTAGTTCAGTAGTGGGTGTGTGCTAAGCTGGGCCACACACTACACTAATTCAGTATTGGGTGTGTGCTAAGCTGGGTCACACGCTACACTAGTTCAGTAGTGGGTGTGTGCTAAGCTGGTCTACACACTACACTAGTTCAGTAGTGGGTGTGTGCTAAGCTGGGCTACACACTACACTAGTTCAGTATTGGGTGTGTGCTAAGCTGGGCTACACACTACACTAGTTCAGTAGTGGGTGTTTGCTAAGCTGGGTCACACACTACACTAGTTCAGCATTGGGTGTGTGCTAAGCTGGGTCACACGCTACACTAGTTCAGTAGTGGGTGTGTGCTAAGCTGGTCTACACACTACACTAGTTCAGTAGTGGGTGTGTGCTAAGCTGGGCTACACACTACACTAGTTCAGTAGTGGGTGTGTGCTGAGCTGGGCCACACACTAGTTCACTGGCGGGTGTGTACTAAACTGGGCCACACACTAGTTCAGTAGTGGGTGTGTGCTAAGCTGGGCCACTACACTAGTTCAGTAGTGGGTGTGTGCTAAGCTGGGCCACACACTACACTAGTTCAGTATTGGGTGTGTGCTAAGCTGGGTCACACGCTACACTAGTTCATTAGTGGGTGTGTGCTAAGCTGGGCCACACACTACACTAGTTCAGTATTGGGTGTGTGCTAAGCTGGGTCACACGCTACACTAGTTCATTAGTGGGTGTGTGCTAAGCTGGGCTACACACTACACTAGTTCAGTGGTGGATGTGTGCTAAGCTGGGCTACACACTACACTAGTTCAGTGGTGGATGTGTGCTAAGCTGGGCTACACACTACATTAGTTCAGTAGTGGGTGTGTGCTAAGCTGGGCCACACACTACACTAGTTCAGTAGTGGGTGTGTGCTAAGCTGGGCCACACACTACACTAATTCAGTATTGGGTGTGTGCTAAGCTGGGTCACACGCTACACTAGTTCAGTAGTGGGTGTGTGCTAAGCTGGTCTACACACTACACTAGTTCAGTAGTGGGTGTGTGCTAAGCTGGGCTACACACTACACTAGTTCAGTATTGGGTGTGTGCTAAGCTGGGCTACACACTACACTAGTTCAGTAGTGGGTGTTTGCTAAGCTGGGTCACACACTACACTAGTTCAGCATTGGGTGTGTGCTAAGCTGGGTCACACGCTACACTAGTTCAGTAGTGGGTGTGTGCTAAGCTGGTCTACACACTACACTAGTTCAGTAGTGGGTGTGTGCTAAGCTGGGCTACACACTACACTAGTTCAGTAGTGGGTGTGTGCTGAGCTGGGCCACACACTAGTTCACTGGCGGGTGTGTACTAAACTGGGCCACACACTAGTTCAGTAGTGGGTGTGTGCTAAGCTGGGCCACTACACTAGTTCAGTAGTGGGTGTGTGCTAAGCTGGGCCACACACTACACTAGTTCAGTATTGGGTGTGTGCTAAGCTGGGTCACACGCTACACTCGTTCATTAGTGGGTGTGTGCTAAGCTGGGCCACACACTACACTAGTTCAGTATTGGGTGTGTGCTAAGCTGGGTCACACGCTACACTAGTTCAGTAGTGGGTGTGTGCTAAGCTGGGCCACACACTACACTAGTTCAGTATTGGGTGTGTGCTAAGCTGGGTCACACGCTACACTAGTTCAGTAGTGGGTGTGTGCTAAGCTGGTCTACACACTACACTAGTTCAGTAGTGGGTGTGTGCTAAGCTGGGCTACACACTACACTAGTTCAGTAGTGGGTGTGTGCTAAGCTGGGCTACACACTACAGTAGTTCAGTAGTGGGTGTGTGCTAAGCTGGGCCACGCTACACTAGTTCAGTAGTGGGTGTCAAAACTGGTCTCAGGACCCGCCACTCATTCCTCCCTGTTTTTTGCCTCTATACATAATATCTCAAATATTGGGGATTTTTTTTTTATCTGTAAACTAACTGGAACAAGAGAGCAACGCCTAGTGTGGATTACCTTGTCTAGGCGGCCAAGAAAATTAATTACCTGCTCTGCCACACGCAAGAATGCCTTAGGTACACAAGAAAATGTTAAACAGAAGAATGTGTTAGACATATTAGAATGTGTTAAGTTTATACGAGAATGTGTTAGGCATACAATAATCAGAGGTATAGAAATAAACATCAGATTCACCTGTTGTTCGCTGATTCCAACAGACGTAACTTTTCAATAATATACACCAGTGTTGCACTTGTGTCTTAATAACCGACTTGCCACCACTGCAAACCAACAATAAAATGATAAATCTGCTCTTATATAAAGGATGAGCAACATTAATATTGACAGATTAATCAACGTATAGTTCAACATGCAAGGGAAGCACTCTAACACACACACACACACACACACACACACACACACACACACACACACACACACACACACACACACACACACACACACACACACACACACACATACACACTGCCAGGAGCTGTGAATCGACCCCTGAAACCATATATAGGAGAGTACACACATGGGGAAGGGAAGGGGATATTATTGCTCTGGGAAGTTTGCTGTAAGAAATAGGCTCCACCCACACTTACCATGCACTGTTGAACATCCGCTGCTGTTGCTACTGCTACTGCTGCTGTAGCTGCTACTGTTGCTGTAGATGCTACTGTTGCTGTAGCTGCTACTGTTGCTGTAGATGCTACTGCTGCTGTAGCTGCTACTGTTGCTGTAGATGCTACTGCTGCTGTAGCTGCTACTGTTGCTGTAGCTGCTACTGTTGCTGTAGATGCTACTGCTGCTGTAGCTGCTACTGTTGCTGTAGATGCTACTGCTTCTGTTGCTGTAGATGCTTCTGCTGCTGTTGCTGTAGATGCTACTGCTGCTGTTGCTGTAGCTGCTTCTGTTGCTGTAGGTGCTACTGCTTTTGTTGCTGTAGATGCTACTGCTTCTGTTTTTGTAGGTGCTACTGCTGCTGTTGCTGTAGATGCTACTGCTTCTGTTGCTGTAGATGCTACTGCTGCTGTTGCTGTAGATGCTACTGCTTCTGTTGCTGTAGATGCTACTGCTTCTGTTGCTGTAGATGCTACTGCTTTTGTTGCTGTAGATGCTACTGCTGCTGTTGCTGTAAGTGCTACTGTTACTGATGCTGTACCTTTTTCTATTTTTGCTGCTGTAACTGCTATTGTTACCTCTGCTATTGTTACTGCTGCTGTAACTGCTACTGTAATTCCTCTTTTGTATGATGGGAGGCTGTTGAACAGTCTCGGGCCCCAGACACTTAATGTGTTTTCTCCTAGTGTACTCATGGCACCCCTGCTTTTCATTTGGGGTATGTTCCACCATCTGCCTAGTCTTTTGCTGTCGTAGGGAGCGATTTCTGTGTACAGATTTGGGACCAGTCCAGGTATAGATTATGATGTATCTTTCTCGCCTGCGTTCCAGGGAGTACAAGTCAAGGGACTTTCAAACCTTCCCAGTAATTAAAGTGTTTGAACTGATACGTACAATGACGGTTCTCTGTACTTTCTCTAGCTCTGCAATTTCACCTACCTTGAATGGGGCTATTAGTGTACAGCAGTATTCCAGCCTAGAGAGAAGTAACTTATAGAGGATCATAATTGGCTTGGCATCCCTCTTTTTAAAAATTAGACACATGTGCAACATCTGTGTATCTATTATAGACGTTTCGCCAACCAGTGGCTTTATCAATACAAATTCAAGGACATAATTGGAAGACAGTAAAACTATATACCAGCTTTGTTGCCTGTTCTTCAGATTCTTCAAGACTTCGGTGCTCTTCAGTTACAAGGCTGAGGGACTGATTACCTCATCTTTTGTATATAGTTCTACTGTCTTCCAATTATGTCCTTCAATTTGTTGATAAAACCACTGGATGGCGAAACGTCTACAATAAAGATGGTTTAGAAAGACACGTAAGCAAACACTATGACATATTTATTAGAAATATGTCATAGTGTTTGCTTACGTGTCTTTCTAAACCAACTTGTCGGTATTTATTACCAAGGTTTATACCACAATAAAGATACTCAGATGTCGGACATGTGTCTTAATTTTCTTCTTGTGGGTATTGTACACCATTCATGAACATCCCTTATTTTGAAAGTTCTCGTTATCCATCCTGCCATCTTTGATACTGTTATATTTCGTACCAGGTCATTATTATTCGTGAAAATAAGGTCAAATGTGTTTTCCAGTCTTGTTGGCTCCACTATTTACTGGTTTAGCGTGAATTTATTACAGAGATCCAGCAGGTCACGTGTGTCACTTTTCATCCGAGGGGCCTCCAAGGATTGTCACTGCTATAACATTTACTACAATCTTTCATTTTGTTTGTCTTCAATTGTAATCACCAAGTAGCAAGACATTTGGGGCTCGGCCTGGAAGATTTTCCAGACAGTAATCAATTTCAGTGATTGTTTCTTGAACTGTTGGGAAGTTGCATCTGGCTGCTTATATACAACCACAATGACTAGATTTTGGTTCTCAATCATTATTGCTAAAACTTCAGCTACATCATTTGTGGTGTTTAATAACTCGACAAATGTGCGACTCTTTGACATACCAGCCAACCCTTCCCCCTCCTCCTCCTACTTGTTGTCTGTTCTTTCTGTCGCGTCTCAGTAAGTTGTACCCTGTTACACATCGTTGTCAAAGTGGTCTTTTGAGTGGGGTCTCTGTGAAGGCCACAAACATCGCATTTGACTCCACTGATGAAAGGTATTTTGTTGTTGATGATGGTTTAAGACCTTGTATATTTGCAAACAAATGAAGTCGTATTGCGTGTTTGTTGGGATATTTTTTTGTTGATATTAGTATATGTGATTTGGGAGTGAGGTACTAGCTGCTCCTCCAGTCCAACAAGGCTCCGATAATTGATAAATGAGGGAGTACAGGAGGAGTAATAAATGAGGGGGAGTACAGGAGTGATAAATGAGGGAGGGGTATTAGGGGTGATAAATGAGAGAGGGAGCACTGGAGGAGTGATAAGTAAGGGAGGGTATTACGGGTGATAAATGAAGGAGGGGGTACTGGAGGGGTGATAAATGAGAAAGAGGGTGATGCTGGAGCGCTTAATATGAGAGGGCGCGCATGAGAGGTAATAAATGTTGGAGAGGGTGCTGGAGGGTTGATAAATGAGGGAGGGGTTGCTGGAGGGTTGATAAATGATTAAAGGAGTGCCGGAGGAGTGATAAATGAGTGGGGGGGAGGTGCAGGATGGGATTGAAGGAGGGTGGGTGAAGGCTGGTAGTGAGGGAGGAGGGAAGGTGGAGGTGAAGGCAGGAGGCAGGAACATCGTCAGCATCAGCAGTGTGTGTCAGACAGGTCTAGCGTGTGGTTGTGTTGCTCGGCGCTCCTGGTGTGCCCTACTCTGACTCTTTACCTCACAAGAACGTCAATATACCAACGTTCTAACTAGCGTGTTAAGGCTTACCCTTGCCTAGTGTACACAGTGCGTCCCCCTGGTGTTAACAGTGTTATATTAACGTGTGTTTTGAACACGTGTGCCACCTAGGAAGACTTGCTTGTACCCACGTGTGCCACCCACGCCCATTTGCGTGCGTGTGGGCGTGCGGGCGTGGCCAGGGCTGGCAGCCTTATAAGGCAGCGGGGCGGGTGCCTCGCACCTGCTCAGGCGTTCCAGGTAGGTTATATCTGGCACCCTGTGGCACCTGGTTGAGCATCAGGTGCCCAGGTGATGATCAACACTTCCACTCTCACCTGTATGTAACCTCACACTGTGTGTGTGCGCGCGTGCGTGCGTGCGTGTGTGCTTGCGTGTGCGTGCGTGCGTGTGTGTGTGCGTACGTGCGTCTGCGTGCGCTTGTGTGTGCGTGCGTGCGTGCGTGCGTGCGTGCGTGTGTGTGTGTGTGTGTGTGTGTGTGTGTGTGTGTGTGTGTGTGTGTGTGTGTGTGTGTGTGTGCTTGCGTGTGCGTGCGTGCGTGTGTGTGTGTGTGTGTTTGTATACGTACGTACGTACTTTCCTAGTTGTAGTTATAAGGGTGGTTCTCAGCTAATGGTTTCCACTTTTAAACACCTATAAACCAGTATATATTCATATACCTACTTGCTTCCTGGGTCATGTCGTACTTATTCTTGAAGTTGTGTATTTCGTTCATCTCCATATTTTCTTCTTACGGTTAGTTCTACTTTCCTACCGACTTTATAACTTTTGCTTAGCTGTATTTAGCTTCGTTCTACGTACCCAGGACCCCAGTACTTGCATTTCCACTTAATAACATATTTTAAGTAAGCGCTAGCCAATGGTTTATTCAGTTATATACAGAGATCTTATAGTCAAGTTCTCACCCCTGGTTCGTCTCTCTTCTAAGCTTGTAAGGTGAAGCTTTCTTAGTTTATCATCGTAGTTTAGTCCTTCCAGCTCTGGGATGAGTTTGTTCCAACCTTCTGAACCTCCTTCTGCTTCTGAATATATTTTGTTCAAGGTTAGACTCCATGCTGGAGCTGCATACTCACTGATAAATGTAACATGTAGAGTGCTCATCTTGTATGGATCACACAGCAACTAAGGGAATGGTAGACATTCAGGTTTGATTCAAGGAATTGAAGCACAGGTCCATTTCATCAGATCAGGAGCCCCTCACCAGCATCAAGGAACTTTTCCTGTGGGGAAATAAGGCAGTTCTTAGATATTCTAGCCTGACGTGCTGCCGTGGCTGTGTAGTTTACCTTCTGCGGTATATTGTGTATATTTACCTTCAGGTCCTTCCTCTTGGTCGATATTTATTTTCTGTCCATCTTGGTTGTACTCTGTGTCCGGTCTTATCTTCCCCTATCCTGGGTGCATGACCTTGTACTAGTCCTGGTTGAACTTCATAAGCCGCCTGTTTGACCACTCCTGTTGCCTCTCCATTGTCTTCATGCATTCTAGTCCGTTTATGTCCTCTCATGTTTTTATCATGCTCACCGTTTGTCGAAGACACTTGTTCATATACATTTGGTCTTTTGTATGTGTATGTGTGTGTGTCTACTCACCAATTTGTATTGGTATGGGTCAGAACTCAAATCCTAGAATACCATAATCAGTATCACGGATTTCTTGCCTCTCGGGCCTTATCACTACTACTCTTTCAGCTGTATATTGAGTTTGCCTCGAACACTGCCTCGTCCAAGTCATTCCACTTTTCAGCCATCTTGAGAGTAAATACTTCCTTACATCTCTATGGCTCATCCGTGTCTTCATTTTCTATTTGTGTCTCCTGCTCCTCATAGTTGGCTGGGGTATACCTGGAGGGGGGGGTTCGGGGTCAACGCCCCCGCTACCGGGTCCGTAACCGGTGTGTGACTCAGATTCATCACGAACCTAAGCAAACCAAACCACCTACTTGATTTGATCAGCCGAAACCACAGGCACTATGACAGTGAATGCCCTGCTGCGAGTAGGACAATCACCGTAGCCCAGTATGAACCTTCCGAAGTCAGTCTCACCTGACGGTACATCATTGCCCTCTGAAGACTTCAACATTGTCATCTCCACTGTCGGAGCCGTCATACTTAACTCCAGCGACTACAACACCCAAATAATGACCTCTTGATCCTCCAGTTTGATGTGACGTATCCCAAAACCCTGATTTTGTTGTGTTTGCATTCCAGTTCATATCTAAAATTCTCTACTGCCTTCTGCGGTGATTTCAGCATGCTCGCTCTTACTCCATTTTGGTACTTCGTTTTCAGTTGTATCTCCCTCTTCATGGCCCCAGCACTTTTAAGCAGTCTATGAACTTTGTCGATTCCTGAGTAGACAATTGTGAGCTCGTCTCCTCATATTATTCGTTGATTAGTACTAAGCTTGATCTCTTTCCCTCTGTCCTTGTAGCTTGGGTCTCTAATGTTAGATTAGTTTACAGGCAAGTGTATGAATCTCAGGTTGTTTTGCAAGTCTGAGATGAATATTCTATGCTGAGATATGCTTTAGTATTTGACTCACATATGAATGAATCACCACAGGTTCCGAAAGCCAATATTAAATTGGTCGTTTATACGTTGGAATGGCATATAGATGTAGTGGTTATTTTTACTGACGTCGACGTTTCGTGCACACAGTGGGTTTTATCAAGTCCTGCGTGGTAAAGACCCTGTGTGGGCGAAAATTTTTTAATAAATTTACTCGGCGCATCTTGTAGGTGTTTACACAACATTATGGTTCCCTGGCATACGTTGCTGACGCTCTCATATTTATGGAGCTTCAAGCGACTCATTCTTCCCTGCAGTTGTTCGTTCCCTGCAGTTGTTGCATGCTCCCTGCAGTTGTTGCATGCTTCCTGTAGTTGCTGCACATTCCCTGTTGTTGCACGTTCCCTGCAGTTGTTGCTCGTTTACTGCAGTTTTTGCACGTTCCCTGCAGTTGTTGCACGTTCCCTGCAGTTGTTGCTCGTTTACTGCAGTTGCACGTTTCCTGCAGTTGTTGCTCATTTCCAGAAGTTATTTCACGTTCCCTGTTGTTGCACGTTCCCTGCAGTTGCTCCACGTTCCCTGTTGTACGTTCTTTCATCCGCCTGGCTCATCCGTGTGTCCGTCCCTTACTACCCACACTCGCCTCTATTTTTGGGGCGAAGAGTGTTTAAAATAATGGTGTGTTCGTGGGTAGCAGCAGTGTAGGTGTGGGTAGCGGCAGTGTGGGTGTGGGTAGCGGCAGTGTGGGTGTGGGTAGCGGCAGTGTGGGTGTGGGTAGTGGTAGTGTGGGCGTGAGTAGCGGTAGTGTGGGCGTTGGTAGCGGTAGTGTGGATGTGGGTAGCGGCAGTGTGGGCATGGGTAGTGTGGGTAGCAGTAGTGTGGATGTGGGTAGCGGCAGTGTGGGCGTGGGTAGCGATAGTGTGGGTGTGGGTAGCAGCAGTGTGGATGTGCGTAGCGGTAGTGTGGGCATGGGTTGCGGTAGTGTGGGTGTGGGTAGCAGCAGTGTGGGTGTGGGTAGCGGTAGTGTGGGCATGGGTAGCGGTAGTATGGGTGTGGGTAGCAGCAGTGTGGGTGTGGGTAGTGGTAGTGTGGGCGTGGGTAGCAGCAGTGTGGGTGTGGGTAGCAGCAGTGTGGGTGTGGGTAGCAGCAGTGTGGGTGTGGGTAGCAGCAGTGTGGGTGTGGGTAGCAGCAGTGTGGGTGTGGGTAGCAGCAGTGTGGCTGTGGGTAGCAGCAGTGTGGCTGTGGGTAGCAGCAGTGTGGCTGTGGGTAGCAGCAGTGTGGGTGTGGGTAGCAGCAGTGTGGGCGTCTTCATTGCACCACCACCACTAATGTGGAAGTGTTTCGTTACCTTCTATAAAATAAGAGAGAGAGAGAGAGAGAGAGAGATAGTGTACTAGTTCAGTGAACACATCAACAGGATCTCAGATAGAGGTGTGCATGTTTACACCCACGCAGCTATAATCCCATTGTAGCTGGGATTAGCGTGGCTACGCCCCATTATCTTACCTGCCTCAAGGGTAACCGCTTCATACACCTGCATAGTCCAGCTGTACACAAACATGAAGAGCCATGAGGATACACAAGGAAGCACTCCATCAGCATGCTGTTTGTCAACATGCATGGCTTTGTTGTCAGTGTTGGTGAGCCCACGCACAGGTCTACTGAGCACTCATTGTTTTGTTATGGTTGGTAGGCTGGAAACAGCTTTTGTACGACACTGCTGTAGATAACTTTGCTAAAATTGTTGGTAGCTCCTTGTAGATGCAACGAGGCTATACAGGCTGGAGTCGTAGAAGTGGTGTTGTCATGGCTACACCTTGCAGATACAATGAAACTATACGGGTAGGGTCGCGTAGGTAGTATTGTCGTGGCTACATCTCATGGATTCAAGATCATGGAAATGCTGTCATATGCTGTTGTGAACTATACATGTCTGGCGGCTCATTAGTGTTATCACTCTTGATTATATAGATATGAATTTCTTCGGGTTTTGTGCAAACTGCAAGAACGTAACAGTAAGTGCAATATGCAGACCTCAGTGGCAGCGTGCAGACTCGAACAACATCCTGATGAAGAATGTACTCCTTTCTACTTCTACACGACCGCCAAGTGATTAGAATTATTGGTGACTTCAGTTACATTTTATACAGATGTAACTTCATATCTCCTTGCCGTTTTTTTTTTTTTAACTTTTTTTTTGGTAGACTTCGGGATTTATATCTGGGATTCTTCTTTCGTTACAGAAGGTAAACTGGCCACCTCTTTGATTTGATTTACCGCTACTGAGCTCCAGGATGGTGGGGACATGGCATTAATAAACACAGCAAAGCAAGCTTTTATTTGCACAGTATTTCTCTCCTAGGTGAGCTTCTTCAAGCCACTATAACATGAAAAAACTGTCTTTGTACTACGATATCTGTGAGGATCTTATTTTTCACACCATCCTGATAACAAGCTAATTACATTCTGATTCTCCAGCACGCGTACATCCCTCATTTGTAGTACGTTACTAAGTCTTGGAATCTACTCTGGTTTCTCTCGTTGCCTCGTGAAGCAGCTGGTGCTAGGACTAAAGTTTGAAAAAGCAACACTTTTCCCTCCACCCCACAAGAGGAACATCCACAGGAAGTGAAGTTCAGCGCTGGGTCATTTCTAGACACTACAGGACGCCAGCGTTGTAGAAGCCTAGACCACTATATCCACTGGTATAGTGGTCTAGGCTCCCAGATCTAGACTACCCAGGGGCAGCACATGTCTTATTCATCGTCAGTGTATATACAAGAAACTCTTCGGATCCCATGGCGGGTCACCATACGAATAAGAATCGCGTTAGGTGATTTTCTCTGGCAAATATATAACATAAACTAACCATCTCCAGCTGGAAAACAGAAAATTTAGATAAGGAAGAGTAGGCTCCAAATCCGGATGGTCCCCGACATAGTTCCACCTCTAAAATGATAGGATGGTATGGTCACTTCCAGCAATCAAATAAAGGTTAATCCTCTTGCAGACCATTTAGATGTCAAGATGTAAGTCCCAGAAAAACCAACCTCCAGGCAAGGTGCCAGAATGATCTCAGAGAGATGAGACGTCTCAGTATGAAAGGAAAGAGGCTGTAAGGCACAAAATTCTCATAAAAACCCTGAGGAACGTAGTACAACTCCTATCTAATATTTTCCCCGAGCACGATGTTACTGGAGCACTTATTACAAAAGCAAGTAGAACACATACCCGCAAAAAATATATGTAATTCACAACAAATTCTGTCATTATTTTCTGATAATAACAATGATGTGGCCATCAGCGTTATTAAGAAAAAGTCAGCAGGCAGCTGGCCTATTAGATGTCTGATACTGTATGATACCTATTACTGTTAAGCCTGTTAGGTAAAAGGATACTTGTGTAACTAGTGTGACATTTTATTGTGGCAACGTTTCGCTCTCCAAGAGCTTTGTCATGCTGATAACGGTTTGACAAAGCCACGGGCTGGGATAGAACCTGCAATCAGAGTCATAAAAACTCCAGACCGACGCATTAGCCCTTGACTGTTTTGGTCTATCGGGGCCGAAACATAGTCTAGAGACCGAAAACATAGCAAGAGAGCCAAGAAGCTTACATTAAGATGAGCCTCGTACTTACTCCACAGCAGAGACAGCATAGCGCTATATAAGGCACAACCTCGCTCTTACCACGAGTATGCATCACTTCCATGGACTGCCTCTCCCATGTGTTTCACCTCCGATTTCCAGACAGGCTGCAGAGGAAGACTTATGTCTTAGCCCGACTCTGGCCTGCACCTTTAATTCCAACACCGGAGATGCTTCTATCACTCGGCTCGAATTCACTGACAGCAACAATCAGCCATTACACCATCCGACGGGCAGATATCAGTGGATTTCTAAAATGATGGATATTAGAGAAATGAAGTCAGAAAGCAGAGGAAATGTCTGGCAGCCACTTGAAGTTGACGTCTGTGTTTATTATTATTATTATTAGTAGTAGTAGTAGTAGTAGTAATGATTGTAGTAGTAGTAACAAACAAAGGGAGAGAGAGAGAGAGAGAGAGAGAGAGCAAGAGAGAGGGAGAGAGAAAGGAAGGAAAGAATTAATTACGAGAGCACTATCCTGGGATCACGTATTTCACCTCACATTCCACGTTTGTTTACATGCGCCTCATACTTAGGTAAATATTACATGTGTTACCGCACTGTGTACACGCAAATAGTGCGCACTCGGCGTACACACACGCGCGAGCATGTACTTATGTACACACGCGTATTTATGAACATACACCAATACATACATAAGCGAGCATGTACACATAAGCCCAGCGAGGCGATGTGAGCATTGAAGTGAGCAAATATGACTTGGAGGTCGTTAACCCCTTATGACTGTCCACGCCCACGCCCACGCCCACACACTCCTCTTTATCCCTGCCCACGCCACCCACATTTCCTCTTTTATAATCTCTTATCACTGCTAGAAACATTACACCCTCGCCCACTCTCCTACCATGTGTGTTTGTATATATATATATATATATATATATATATATATATATATATATATATATATATATATATATATATATATATATATATATACATATATATATATATATATATATATATATATATATATATATATATATATATATATATATATATATATATGTATATATATATATATATATATATATATATATATATATATATATATATATATATATATATATATATATATATATATATATATATATATATATATATATTTCTTTCTTTCAACGCACCAGCCATATCCCACTGAGGCAGGGTGGCCCAAAAGGAAAAACGAAAGTTTCGCCTTTTAAATTTAGTAATATATACAGGAGAAGGGGTTACTAGCCCCTTGCTCCCGGCATTTTAGTCGCCTCTTATGACACGCATGGCTTACGGAGGAAGAATTCTATTCCACTTCCCCATGGAGATAAGAGGAAATAGACAAGAACAAGAACTAGAAAGAAAATAGAAGAAAACCCAGAGGGGTATGTATATATATGCTTGTATATGTATGTGCAGTGTGACCTAAGTGTAAGTAGAAGTAGCAAGATGTACCTGAAATCTTGCATATTTATGAAACAGAAAAAAGGACACCAGCAACCCTACCATTATGTAAAACAATTACAGGCTTTCGTTTTACACTCACTTGGCAGGACGGTAGTACCTCCCTGGGCGGTTGCTGTCTACCAACCTACTACCTAGAATATATATATATATATATATTATGCATATACATTATGCAAAAATCGCAAGACGCATCACAAGATGCAAAACAACTATGGGGGGAGTTGAATGATACCTCTAGGCCTTTCGTGTTGCAATCAGCACATCATCAGAAGCTTGCAGTGTTGTTGAAAAGAGGAGAAAGTCCAAACAAATACGATCAGAGGGAGCACTTGTGCAAAAGCGCTCACTCTGATCGTATTTTCTTGAACTTCCTCCTCTTTTCTGCAGCATTACATGCTCCTGATGATGTGTTGGAAGGCCTAGAGCTATCATTCAACTCCCTCCGTGATTGTTGTACATGTATATCCCAGGCAGGAATGTGACTTGGCTTGGTATCTCTGAGGCGTTGAAGTCCCTCGAAACATCTGTAGTGTGTTTTTGGTATATTTTCTGGGTGCCGTTGGAGGGCTCTTGATTCAGTGAGTTGGAGCTCCCCTCCCTTTCCTCGCATCAAAGCTGATATTATGTAGGAGCTGAGTGATATTAAGTAGAGAGCAGCCAGTGTACAGTTGATACATCAGTTGATACATCAGTTGATATTATTATTATTATTATTATTATTATTATTATTATTATTATTATTATTATTGACTGGGAAGCGGTAAACTCGTTAGTCATACAACGCCTGGAGAACGGGAAGTAATCATTTTAAATTCAGCGTAGATTACCTGTAATTCTGTGGATCAAGAGCCTTTTACATGTTTCAAGGTACTCGTCCTTGAAGAACACGCTTCATTGTACCTGTCCCTGAACACGCTTCAGTGTACCCGTCCTTGAACACGCTTCATTGTACCCGTCCTTGAACACGCTTCATTGTACCCGTCCTTGAACACGCTTCAGTGTACCCGTCCTTGAACACGCTTCATTGTACCCGTCCTTGAACACGCTTCATTGTACCCGTCCTTGAACACGCTTCATTGTACCCGTCCTTGAACACGCTTCATTGTACCCGTCCTTGAACACGCTTCAGTGTACCCGTCCTTGAACACGCTTCATTGTACCCGTCCTTGAACACGCTTCATTGTACCCGTCCTTGAACACGCTTCAGTGTACCCGTCCTTGAACACGCTTCATTGTACCCGTCCTTGAACACGCTTCAGTGTACCCGTCCTTGAACACGCTTCATTGTACCCGTCCTTGAACACGCTTCATTGTACCCGTCCTTGAACACGCTTCAGTGTACCCGTCCTTGAACACGCTTCAAGGTACCCGTCCTTGAACACGCTTCATTGTACACGTCCTTGAACACGCTTCAGTGTACCCGTCCTTGAACACGCTTCAAGGTACCCGTCCTTGAAGAACACGCTTCAAGGTACCCGTCCTTGAAGAACACGCTTCAAGGTACCCGTTCTTGAAGAACACGCTTCAAGGTACCCGTTCTTGAAGAACACACTTCAAGGTACCAGTTCTTGAAGAACACACTTCAAGGTACCCGTCCTTGAAGAACACGCTTCGAGGTACCAGTTCTTGAAGAACACACTTCAAGGTACCCGTCCTTGAAGAACACGCTTCGAGGTACCCGTTCTTGAAGAACACACTTCAAGGTACCCGTTGTTGAAGAACACGCTTCAAGGTACCCGTCCTTGAAGAACACACTTCAAGGTACCCGTCCTTGAAGAACACGCTTCAAGGTACCCGTCCTTGAAGAACACGCTTCGTGGTACCAGTTCTTGAAGAACACGCTTCAAGGTACCCGTTCTTGAAGAACACACTTCAAGGTACCCGTCCTTGAAGAACACGCTTCAAGGTACCCGTTCTTGAAGAACACACTTCAAGGTACCCGTCCTTGAAGAACACGCTTCAAGGTACCAGTTCTTCAACACGCTTCAAGGTACCCGTCCTTGAAGAACACGCTTCAAGGTACCCGTCCTTGAAGAACACGCTTCAAGGTACCCTTTCTTGAAGAACACATTTCAAGGTACCAGTTCTTGAAGAACACGCTTCAAGGTACCCGTTCTTGAAGAACACGCTTCAAGGTACCAGTTCTTGAAGAACGCACTTCAAGGTACCCGTCCTTGAAGAACACGCTTCGTGGTACCCGTTCTTGAAGAACACACTTCAAGGTACCCGTTCTTGAAGAACACACTTCAAGGTACCCGTTCTTGAAGAAAACACTTCAAGGTACCCGTTCTTGAAGAAAACACTTCAAGGTACCCGTTCTTGAAGAACACACTTCAAGGTACCCGTTCTTGAACCCGTTCTTGAAAAACGCTTCACTTCAAGGTACCCGTTCTTGAAGAACACGCTTCAAGGTACCCGTTCTTGAAGAACACGCTTCAAGGTACCCGTTCTTGAAGAACACGCTTCAAGGTACCCGTTCTTGAAGAACACGCTTCAAGGTACCCGTTCTTGAAGAACACGCTTCAAGGTACCCGTTCTTGAAGAACACGCTTCAAGGTACCCGTTCTTGAAGAACACGCTTCAAGGTACCCGTTCTTGAAGAACACGCTTCAAGGTACCCGTTCTTGAAGAACACACTTCAAGGTACCAGTTCTTGAAGAACACACTTCAAGGTACCCGTCCTTGAAGAACACGCTTCGTGGTACCCGTTCTTGAAGAACACACTTCAAGGTACCCGTTCTTGAAGCTTCAAGGTACCCGTTCACACGCTTCAAGGTACCCGTTCTTGAAGAACACCCGTTCTTCGTGGTACCCGTTCTTGAAGAAAACACTTCAAGGTACCAGTTCTTGAAGAACACACTTCAAGGTACCCGTTCTTGAAGAAAACACTTCAAGGTACCCGTTCTTGAAGAACACGCTTCAAGGTACCCGTTCTTGAAGAACACGCTTCAAGGTACCCGTTCTTGAAGAATACGCTTCAAGGTACCCGTTCTTGAAGAACACGCTTCAAGGTACCCGTTCTTGAAGAACACGCTTCAAGGTACCCGTTCTTGAAGAACACGCTTCAAGGTACCCGTTCTTGAAGAACACGCTTCAAGGTACCCGTTCTTGAAGAACACGCTTCAAGGTACCCGTTCTTGAAGAACACACTTCAAGGTACCAGTTCTTGAAGAACACACTTCAAGGTACCCGTCCTTGAAGAACACGCTTCGTGGTACCCGTTCTTGAAGAACACACTTCAAGGTACCCGTTCTTGAAGAACACACTTCAAGGTACCCGTTCTTGAAGAACACACTTCAAGGTACCCGTTCTTGAAGAACACGCTTCAAGGTACCCGTTCTTGAAGAACACGCTTCAAGGTACCCGTTCTTGAAGAACACGCTTCAAGGTACCCGTTCTTGAAGTACCCGTTACTGAAGAACACGCTTCAAGGTACCCGTTCTTGAAGAACACGCTTCAAGGTACCCGTTATTGAAGAACACGCTTCAAGGTACCCGTTCTTGAAGAACACGCTTCAAGGTACCCGTTATTGAAGAACACGCTTCAAGGTACCCGTTCTTGAAGAACACGCTTCAAGGTACCCGTTCTTGAAGAATACGCTTCAAGGTACCCGTTCTTGAAGAACACGCTTCAAGGTACCCGTTCTTGAACACGCTTCCTTGAACAATACCAGCTCCGAGGAATTTGATACAAAGATCCGGGGAATTTGATCCAGAAAACAACGGGTGGAATCCCTTCAAAGACCAGGTATCCTGATGCTGGTGAAGAGTTCTTGATCCAAGAAATCGGAATAATTTCTATTGTTGGTGTTAGTGGAACAAGAATTGTGTGTGATCACACAAATTGTTGGTGGTGGTACGAGGTTACCTACAAGTAACTCTGAGTTAAGACAACACGAGGTGAGGGTCACTTACTGCTGACACTGTCGTGAGGCTGTTTTATTGTCTATATTTGTGGGTGAGGGAGAACGTTGTCTTTACTATGTTGGTGAGTGAGGGAGAACGTTGTCTTTACTATGTTGGTGAGTGAGGGAGAACGTTGTCTTTACTATGTTGGTGAGTGAGGGAGAACAGTGAGAAGAGAGGAGAGTGGGAAGAAGGGTTTAGAGAGGGAGGGAAGGAGAGGGGGAGGGGAGAGGTAGGGGAGACAACAGCAGCAGCATATTAAATACATCTCTACCTCTTTGAAGCTTCTTACCTTTAGTTTCTACATCCCTCTCCTATTATTATTATTATTATTATTATTATTATTATTATTATTATTATTATTATTATTATTATTATTATTATTGCTGTAATGGGCCGTTTCCCACCGACGTAGGTTGAACCAAAATAAAGAAAAACATTCACCATTATTTATTCATTCGTTGTCTTGCCACAAGTGTGCAGCCTTCACAGTTCAGATAACATTCCTAGCTGCGCCATCATCAGCCTTCCTTCAGAGTGCAGATACTGCCCTTCCCATCAGCCTTCCTTCAGAGTGCAGACACTGCCCTTCCCATCAGCCTTCCTTCAGAGTGCAGACACTGCCCTTCCCATCAGCCTTCCTTCAGAGTGCAGACACTGCCCTTCCCATCAGCCTTCCTTCAGAGTGCAGACACTGCCCTTCCCATCAGCCTTCCTTCAGAGTGCAGACACTGCCCTTCCCACAACCACTACGTAAGTCCGGCTAACCGGTTTCCCTGAATCCCTTCAATATTGTTACTTGTCTTACACTCCAAGATCCAGTCAGATATTAAAAATAAATTGTTTCTACTACGATCTCACTCGCTCATAAAAGCTGCTAGCACTCAAAACCTCTTTTACCCCCCCCCTCCTTCCTGCCACCCTAGAGTTATGCATTCTTTATCCTGTCAGACTTCATCCTATCTTCATGATCAAACCTCTACGGTAAGCCATCCTCATCCTTGGAAATAAATGGTATAAAATACCGACACAATGGAAATATAAACACAAATGCAGTATAATGTGATCTTTTATTGACTACGCTTCGCCCACACAGTGGGCTTTTTCAAGTCACAAACAGAACTCAGTTCTGTTTGTGACTTGAAAAAGCCCACTGTGTTGGCGAAACGTAGTCAATAAAGGATCACATTATACTGCATTTGTGTTTATATTTCCATCCTCATCCTTCTTGGACCTGAACCTGGAACTCCACAACATCTTCTAGTTTCTACTTTCTAAATTCTGTGTGTAATATTCACACTGCTCATTGTTCTCAAACACTACATCTTCAGTGCCTCCATCTCCCTGTAACGTTTAAAACCCACGCTTCACACCCATACAACAGTGTTGGTACCACTGTACTCTACTACATTCCTTTTCATGGCCTCCATGGATAATTTTTTTTTACTTTCCAGTTTCACAAGATGCCATCAATCTTCCGTCATCTATTCTGTGGTTCACCTCGTCTTTCATAGACCTTCCTACTGACAAGTCCACTCCCAGATACCTGAACACATCTACTTCCTTCATACTTCCTCCCTTCAATCTCATATTCAATCCATAATTGTCTAGATTTTATGTTATTTTTTATCACTTTGCTCTTTCCTATGTTCACTCTTAATTTTCTTCTTTTACATGTTTTCCTAGATTCCTCCACCAACCACTGTAACGTCTCTTAAGATTCTTCCAAAGGAACTGTCATCAGTGAAGCTCTAAACCCGTAGGCGTCATACAGCACCTGGGAAATGGGAGGTAATCAGTTTTGTTACAGGGAAGGAGAGTATACAAGTGTTTTGCAACATTACTGAGGTGAAACGTTTGTTGGGGGAGTATAAGTGTTGGAGGGGGAGTGGAGGTGTTGGAGGAGGAGTGTAGATGTTGGAGGAGGGGGAAGAAGATAGGAGGGGATAGGGGCGGTACCCCCAGAGAATTTTAATACGTGGGCGGCGCGCCTTGGCCGCCGCCCACGCCCAGAGATCAACGACACTGCTGATCCCACTGTGCTTTCTACACTCCCATGGACACACACAAACACACACACACACACACACACACACACACACACACACACACACACACACACACACACACACACACACACACACACACACACACACACACACACACACACACACACACACACACACACACACACTTGAAGGGTTCAGATCCAGATGAAAATATATACACTAGATAAATAGCTTATTTCGACTTCCAGCTGAGGCTGTCTTTAGTAGATAGACGAGTGTGACAGGTAATGTATTGGGACAGACAGTAAGGTATGTCACACGAAACCTGATAAAGCTCTACACAAAGTGAAACCTGACCTGATAAAGCTCTGCACTTTGGCAAACAGAAAATTTCGATTTCATATCTGGTTTCTAATTTCCCCTAGCCGGGTCCAAATTGAAAAGCAGGTACTATAAAAACCTCACCTGCTGTTCAATTTTTCGGATGGACTTTTTCAATCATATTTACAAACAAATCGTACAATGTAGAGTAAGCTTATAAGGAAGTTTAACGTTGTTTAAGGCGGATTATATTATTATACGTGCAGAACAAGCCACATGAGGATAGAAATTTGGAGCTCTAGATTTTTCACATTCTCGTGTGTCGTCAGGAGCTATGCAATGATGCAACACAGCAACAGATTGGTGGGGAAATTTTCTGAAGCAAGGCAGAAGGTATCAGTGACAGCCCATGACACTGTATTATGGGCTTTCATTGATACCTTCTGCCATGCCTCAGAGAATTTCTCCTATCCGTTGCTGTCTTGCAACATTGCATAGCTCATGATGACGCACGAGAGCGCGAAAGATCTAAATTTAAAGATTTCCGTCCCCATGTGGCTTGTTCCGCAGGGTTAATATCGCAAGTTTGCGATTGTTCTGCGTTATTATAGATGTGTGAGGGAACGCTGATTTGTATGTGATAAAGACGTCTTATCTGAGTGATATTGTGGCTTGATTTTGTTTACATGTTGATACAGTGCCAAGGTTTGCCTGCCTTTATGTCACGTTTATTTTACGTTTCGTAAATCGCGTTTATGGACGTCGATCTGATTATAGTTTCTGTTGGGGGATTTGGTATCCACACCTGAAGTGTTTGGTACCCACACCTGTGGTGTTTGGTACCCACAACTGTAGTGTTTGGTACCCACAACTGGTGTTTGGTACCCACAACTGGGGTGTTTGATACCCACACCTGTGGTGTCTGGTACCCACAACTGTGGTGTTTGGTACCCACAACTGTGGTATTTGGTACTCACACCAGTGGTGTTTGGTACCAACAACTGTGGTGTTTGGTACCCACACCTATGATGTTTGGTACCCACAGCTGTGGTGTTTGGTACCAACATCTGTGGTGTTTGGTTCCCACATATGTGGTGTTTGGTACAAACACCTGTGGTGTTTTGTACCCACACCTGTTGTGTTTGGTACCCACACCTGTTGTGTTTGGTACCCACACCTGTGGTGTTTGGTACCCACATTTGAGGTGTTTGATACCCACACCTGAGGCGTTTGGTACCCACGCCTGAGGCGTTTGGTACCCACACCTGAGGTGTTTGGTACACACACCTGTGGTGTTTGGTACCCACACCAGTGGTGTTTGGTACCCACGCCTGAGGTGTTTGGTACCCACACCTGTGGTGTTTGGTACTAACACCTGAGGTGTTCGGTACCCACACCTGAGGTGATTGGTACCCACAACCTGAGGTGTTTGATGCCCACACCTGCGGTATTTGGTACCCACACCTGTGGTGTTTGGTACCCACATCTGAGGTGTTTGGTAACCACACCTGTGGTGTTTGGTAGCCACATCTGTGGTGTTTGGTACCCACACCTGTGGTGTTTGGTACCCACATCTGTGGTGTTTGGTAGCCACATCTGTGGTGTTTGGCACCCACATCTGAGGTGTTTGGTACCCATACCTGTGGTGTTTGGTACACACCTGTGGTGTTTGGTACCCACATCCGAAGTGTTTGGTTCCCACATCTGTGGTATTTGGTACCCACACCTGTGGTGTTTGGTACCCACATCTGTGGTGTTTGGTACACACACCTGTGGTGTTTGGTACCCACATCTGTGGTGTTTGGTACCCACATCTGTGGTGTTTGGTACCCACATCTGTGGTGTTTGGTACACACACCTGAGGTGTTTGGTACCCACACCTGTGTTGTTTGACACCCACATCTGTGGTGTTTGGTACACACCTGTGGTGTTTGGTTCCCATACTTGTGGTGTTTGGTACCCACAACCTGAGTTGTTTGATATCCACACCTGTTGTGTTTGGTACCCACACCTGTGGTGTTTGGTACCCACACCTGTGGTGTTTGGTACCCACACCCGTGGTGTCTGGTAGACACACCAGCGGTGTTTGGTACCCACACCTGTGGTGTTTGATACACACACCTGTAGTGTTGGTACACACACCTGAAGTGTTGGTACACACCTGTAGTGTTGGTACACACCTGTAGTGTTAGTACACACACCTGTAGTAATGGTACACACCTGTAGTGTTGGTACACACCTGTAGCGTTGGTACACACACCTGTAGTGTTGGTACACACACCTGAAGTGTTGGTACACACCTGTAGTTTGGTAAACACACCTGTAGTGTTGGCACGCACCTGTAGTGTTGGTACACACATCTGTAGTATTGGTACACACCTGTAGTGTTGGTACTCACACCTGTAGTATTTGTACACACACCTGTAGTGTTGGTAGACACACCTGTAGTGTTGGTAGACACACCTGTAGTGTTGGTACACACACCTGCAGCGTTGGTACACCTGTAATGTTGGTACACACCTGTAAGGTTGGTGCACACACCTGTAAGGTTGGTACACACACCTGTAATGTTGGTACACACCTGTAAGGTTGGTACACACACCTGTAATGTTGGTACACACCTGTAAGGTTGGTACACACACCTGTAATGTTGGTACACACCTGTAAGGTTGGTACACACACCTGTAATGTTGGTACACACACCTGTAATGTTGGTACACACATGTTTGGTGCACACCTGCATTGCTTTTTTGCTTGTGTTTTTTGTTAGACTAAGAAAGAAACTACATCACTGACATCATTTTCTGCGTTGTTGGACTGCTTAGTGGCAGGTCGCTGGTGATTTCCTGTGTGACATCAATGTGTAGAGCTGGGAAGAGCGATGCTGCGGGTGACCTCAAAAATTAGTGGGTAACGGATGACATCGTAACCCGGAGGATGACGTCTTGACGTGCCGGGTGACGTCTGGTGGGTGACATGACTGGCGGTTGATATCAACACCCGGCGGGTAACATCATTACCCGGCTGATGACATCACCACCTGGCGGGTGACATCACCACCAGGCGGGTGACATCACCTGGCAGGTGACATCACCACCTGGCGGATGACATCACCATCCGGCGGGTGACATCACCACCTGGCGGGTGACATCGTTGTCTCTGGCCACTGAACCCGCTCCTTCTGCCCTTCCAGGGCTCTCGATCCGAGGTGTTGAAGCCTGATTACCTCCCTTTTCCCGCAGGTGTTTGTTTAGCGCTGCTATGTGAGTATAATAATTGTAACTAATAATAATTCGTATAATAATTATTTTCATGATAATTTTATTTTTTCTCAATAATAAAAATAATAATTATTGTATTATTATTTTCATTATTGTTTTATCATTGATAATAGTTATTATTATCATTATTATTATTATTATTATTATTATTATTATTATTATTGTTGTTGTTGTTGTTGTTGTTGTTGTATTATTATGTTTATATTTCTTTCATTATTTTATTATCATTATAATAATAATAATAATAATAATAATAATAATAATTGAAGGAAAGATTGGAATAGTTGGAAGGGACATAGAGTGGTAAGAGAGGTGAAAAAGAATGATAATTAAGGGTTAGAAAGAGTCAGCAGTAGAGGGGAGAATGACAACGGGGCAGTAATAACAGTGATTACAACTACGCCAGCGGCGTAAATAACCACAACCATGGGGGAAAAACAGTGATTTATTAGAGAGAGAGAGGGGATATGGTCTCTCTCTCTCTCTCTCTCTCTCTCTCTCTCTCTCTCTCTCTCTCTCTCTCTCTCTCTCTCTCTCTGTATGTGTATCTAAACTGACAGATACCCACCTCTTATAAATTCACGTCCACACCACACGTATCTCCTTCGATGGTGGGTACAACATCTAGCTTGGCTTGATGCGCCATTGTTAAGGATTGTGTGGTCTAGTGGTCTAAAGTGTCATGCGTTTTCGCTTACCATGAGGCGGGACAAAACAGCATGAGTTCAACTCCTTGGTTAGTGCTGAATAGTTAAGACTATTGATTTTGGATTAAATAGCAACGCTTTTCTTACCAAATAAGGCAAGCGAAAATTTGTGTATGCAATAATTTCGCAAAAATAATTTTATACCTAGCGAAAAAAAAAATTCATTGTATTTGTTTAATATTAAATTATTGTAAAATTATCTAAAATATATTTAGTTGGTTTAGGCTAAATTAAATTGCACTTATTATAATAAGGTTAGGTGAGTTTTCTAATGTTCTTTTGGAACAAAATTATTAATTTTTACATTAACATTAATGAAAAAAACTATATCTAAACGTATAAGAGAAATTTTTAGAAAGGACTTAATTTTAAGTGAGTTCTTACTAATTGACCAATTTTACCTATTCTGCACGACATATATTTTTTAACACATCGGCCGTCTCCCACCAATGTAGGGTGGCCCGACAAAGAAAATCTTTCATTATTCACACCATCACTGTCTTGCCAGAAGGGTGCTTTACACTACAGTTATAAAACTGCAACATTAACACCCCTCCTTGAGAGTGCAGACACTGTACTTCCCATCTCCAGGACTCAAGTCCTGCCTGCCGGTTTCCCTGAATCCCTTCATAAATATTACCTTGCTCACACTCCAACAGCAAGTCAAGTCCTAAAAACCATTTGTCTCCATTCGCTCCTATGTAACACGCTCACATGTGCTTGCTGGAAGTCCAAGCCCCTCGCACACAAAACCTCCTTTACCCCTCCCTCTAACATTTCCTAGGCCGACCCCTACCTCGCCTCCCCTCCACTACAGATTTAGGCACTCAAAGTCATTCTATTTTGTTCCATCCTCTCTACATGTCCAAACCACCTCAACAACCCCTCCTCAGCCCTCTGGATAATAGTTTTGGTAATCCTGCACCTCCTCCTAATTTCCGAACTACGAATTCTCTGCATTATATTCACACCACACATTGCCCTCAGGCACATCTCCACTGCCTCCAGCCTTCTCCTCGCTGCAACATTCATCACCCAATCTTCACATCCATATAAGAGCGTTGGTATAACTATACTCTCATACATTCCCCTCTTTGCTTCCATGGACAAAGTTCTTTGTCTCCACAGATTCCTAAGTGCACCGCTCACCCTTTTCCTCTCATCAATTCTATGATTCACCTCATCTTTCATAGACCCATCTGCTGACACGTCCACTCCTAAATATCTGAATACATTCACCTCCTCCATACTCTCTCCCTCCAATCTGATATCCAATCTTTCGTTACCTAATTTTTTGTTATCCTCATCACCTTACTCTTTCCTATATTCACTTTTAATTTTCTCATTTTACATACCCTACCAATCTCATCCATCAACCTCTGCAACTTCTCTTCAGAATCTCCCAAAAGCACAGTGTCATCAGCAAAGAGCAACTGAGACAGCTCCCACTTTGTGTTCGATTCTTTATCTTTTAACCCCACACCTCTTGCGAACACCCTAGCATTCACTTCTCTTACAACCCCATCTATAAACATATTAAACAACCATAGTGACATCACACATCCTTGTCTAAGGCCTACTTTTACTGGGAAATAATCTCCCTCTCCTTCCTACATACTCTAACTTGGGCCTCACTATCCTCGTAAAAACTCTTCACTGCTTTCAGTAACCTACCTCCTACACCATACACCTGTGTACGAATGGTATATAATACCGGTATTATATACCATTCGTACACAACTTGTCAGACACTGCAACATCATGGAATCTTAATTCTGAGGACATGTACATAACCTTCACGACTACGACATCTACCACTACAACTAACCCATCTCTTTGGGAAGGACCTACTTCCACTGGGGAATCCCGCCTACCAGTGAATATGCCCTCGTCTGCTACACCTGACGTTACTATATAAGCGCCAGGATTCTTTCTTCTGCTTCAGAATCTCCACGACTATGGTGCTGTTCGCACCTACTCCTAGGTTGAGGGACTGATTACCTCA
Source organism: Cherax quadricarinatus (assembly GCF_038502225.1). Lineage (NCBI taxonomy): Eukaryota > Metazoa > Arthropoda > Malacostraca > Decapoda > Parastacidae > Cherax > Cherax quadricarinatus. The sequence continues at coordinate 20,428,450 of NC_091335.1, read as the reverse complement.
TCTTCTGTACATAGTTCTACTGTCTTCAAGTTATGTCCTAGAATTTGTATTGATAAAGCCACTGGATGGCGAAACGTCTACAATAAAGATACCCAGATGTTGCACATGTGTCTTACTCTCACCATACACCTGCAACATCTGCCACATTGCCCCCCTATTCACCCTGTCATACACCTTTTCCAAATCCATAAATGCCACAAAAACCTCTGTAGCCTTATCTAAATACTGTTCACCTATATGTTTCACTGTAAACACCTGGTCCACACACCCGCTACCTGCCCTAAAGCCTCCTTGTTCATCTGCTGTCCTACTCTCTATCTTACTCTTAGTTCTTTCAATAATAACTCTACCATACACTTTACCAGCATTACTCAACAGACTTATTCCCCTATAATTTTTGCACTCTCTTTTGTCCCCTTTGCTTTTATACAAAGAAACTATGCACATTATATATATATATATATATATATATATATATATATATATATATATATATATATATATATATATATATATATATATATATATATATATTTATTATCACACTGGCCGATTCCCACCAAGGCAGGGTGGCCCGAAATAGAAAAAATTTCACCATCATTCACTCCATCACTGTCTTGCCAGAAGGGTGCTTTACACTACAGTTTTTAAACTGCAACATTTACACCCCTCCTTCAGAGTGCAGGCACTGTACTTCCCATCTCCAGGGCTCAAGTCCGGCCTGCCGGTTTCCCTGAACCCCTTCATAAATGTTACTTTGCTCACACTCCAACAGCACGTCAAGTATTAAAAACCATTTGTCTCCATTCACTCCTATCAAACACGCTCACGCATGCCTGCTGGAAGTCCAAGCCCCTCGCACACAAAACCTCCTTTACCCCCTCCCTCCAACCTTTCCTAGGCCGACCCCTACCCCGCCTTCCTTCCACTACAGACTGATACACTCTTGAAGTCACACTGTTTCGCTCCATTCTCTCTACATACATACATATATATATATATATATATATATATATATATATATATATATATATATATATATATATATATATATATATATATATATATATATATATATACACTCCAACATATTTTTGAGCATAGGTAACAGTGTGTAGTCTTTAATTTGGAGGGGGAGGGACAGGGGGAGTGATGGACGTGTTGTGGTATAGGGAAAGAGAGAGAGAGAGAGAGAGAGAGAGAGAGAGAGAGAGAGAGAGAGAGAGAGAGAGAGAGAGAGAGAGAGAGAGAGAGAGAGACAAGTGGGGGAGAAAATAGAGATTGAGGGATAGGGTGGGAGACTGATGGAGAGGGGTGGCCCTTTAAGGCGGAAGTTGGAGGGGGGAAGTGGGGGTGGTAAAGGGGGGGAAGCGAAGGTCGTTTGAGAAAACTTTCCCGTCACGAGTGTCTTAACTACCTGCTGAGACGCTGGTGACGGCCCCCAGGCTCCTAGCTGCTGGGTGCCACCTCTTACCTTCCTCCTAGGTGCTGGGGATAGGGGGGGGGGAAGAGCCACCTGCTGGCTCCTACCTGCCAGCACCTGGCACCTAGGTGTTATGGTCCTGTAAACGGCAAGTATCCTTACTGCTTAGTAATTACTAGACTCAATAATTCCTTTTAATCTCCATCTGCTATTATTTTAGCAGGTAAAAGTTCCATCTGCTGCTAGGTTCAAGGTCTAGTGTCAGAGATATACTTTTAGCACCATATGCTAAGACCTAGATAGTCCTGGGTGTCGTATTCTAGAATTATTAGTTATATATTGTTGTTGCTGTGTGCTAGACGATGGTTATTACGTGTCCCGTAGGTCGGTTGCTAGCGCACTCACCTCACACTGAGGTCCCGAGTTAGGAGTCCCGGTACGGCTGGAGAACATTAGGACGTGTTTCCACAAGACACCTGTTGTCCATGTTCACCTTTCAATAAATAGGTACCTGGGTGTTAGTCGACTGGTGTGGGTCGCATCCTGGGACAAAACTGACCTAATGTACCCGAAATGATCTGGTTAAACAAGGGGCTTTCTAGATAGTATATCATTGATGTCAACCGGGACTGTATACCTTGTACATGTAGAAATAAAGATTATTATTATTATTATTATTATTATTATTATTATTATTATTATTATTATTATTATTATTATTATATACTAGAGTGGGTTTTCTAGTCGCTCTTTAGGTCGAAAGTTGTAGGAGTTTATAGGTGGATGGTGACCTTACAGGAAGCTGCCTGACCCTGCCCCGGTTTCGTCTAAGGAAAACAAAAGGTAAACAGATGATTACCGCCAAGAGCCATTATGAGGAGGGCGGTGGCGGGAAGACTACATGAAGACAAGGCAAACACTTTTTCTCTATACCAGACAAAACAGTTGTCTTGAATGGTTCTATACGACCAAGAGATTAAAACAACACATTGTGTCTCTTGCTTCTTAGGCCTCCACGCTGACCCACTTAACTATTTTTTTCACCTCAGCGTTTTCCTTCACCGCCAGGACTGAAGAGGATTTTTGGCGGCAAATTTTTGGGGGCGGGATTTTTTGAGGGGACGGGATTTTTGGGGGCGGGATTTTTTTTTTTTTCGGCGGGAATCTTTTTTTTTTTCTTAGCGGGAATTTTTTTGGGTTGGAAACTTTTTGACCGAGAAAATGTTATTTTTGCGTAAAAAAATTATTTTGACGGGAATTTTTTTGGCTGAATTTTTTTTTTTAGCTGTAAATGTTTTGGGGGGCAGGAAATTATGGAAAGAAAAAAAATATACATTTCGCCCAATGTAACTAAATAAGTTAGTAATTAACCTATGGAAAGCAATGCTTTAAAAACAAATGTAAATGAGATCTCGACAATGATAACATAAGAACATAAGAATGGAGGAACACTGCAGAAGGCCTACTGGCCCATGCGAGGCAAATCCTTATCAACACGACCTCTACCTCTACCTCGCATTATTTTCACGCGTAATTTGGGCTATTTATGATTTTTCTGTTTGTCTTATCCCGCCATTATTTTCGCTTTTAAAACCGATAAAATAATTAAGTTTACCGTAAGAGAATTTATGTTGGCAGCCATGTTGTTCTACTTGTACTTGTTGTTTTTGTTTGTTTGTTGTTACGGGGTTTTGTTTGATGGGATTGAAGATTGATGAGGAAATGTGACATGTTGGGTCATGTTGAGTGACATGTTGGGTCGTGTTGACTAACATGCTGGGTCATGTTGACTAACATGTTGGGTCATGTTAACTAACGTGCTGGGTCATGTTAACTAACATGCTGGGTCATGTTAACTAACATGCTGGGTCATGTTAACTAACATGCTGGGTCATGTTAACTAACATGCTGGATCATGTTAACTAACATGCTGGGTCATGTTGACTAACATGCTGGGTCATGTTAACTAACATGCTGGGTCATGTTGACTAACATGCTGGGTCATGTTAACTAACATGCTGGGTCATGTTGACTAACATGCTGGGTCATATTATTATTATTTGTAGTAGTAGTAGTAGTAGTAGTAGTAGAATTATTATTATTATTATTATTATTATTATTATTATTATTATTATTATTATTATTATTATTATCACAGAATTTCCTGGAAGAGTTGCCTGATATTGCTTCATCTCTAAGGACGTTCCTGTTTAATTAAAAAAAATGTCTCTGTCATTGTTTTTTCAAAACGGTTTGATATTTTTTTGAGATATTTAGAATATGTCTCATCAGAATGTGTTGAGTTGTTTTGACTGATACATCTTGTGAGAAGGATGATACACTATATATATTATGTATACGTGTAAATATGTCTGTATAAGGCAGAGAGGAGGTGAAGGAAGGCAGGTGGGTAAGAAGGAAGGCAGTTAGGAATAAAGGAAGGCAGGTAGGTATGAAGGACGGCATGGAAGGTATAAAGGAAGGCAGGTAGGTATGAAGGAAGGCAGGTAGGTAGGAAGGCAGGTAGATATGAAGGAAGGCAGGTAAGTATGAAGGAAGGCAGGTAGATATGAAGGAAGGCAGGTGGGTATGAAGGAAGGCAGGTAGGTATGAAGGAAGGCAGGTAGGTAGGAAGGCAGGTAGATATGAAGGAAGGGAGGTACGTATGAAGGACGGCATGGAAGATATGAAGGAAGGCAGGTAGGTATGAAGGACGGCATGGAAGGTATAAAGGAAGGCAGGTAGGTATGAAGGAAGGCAGGTAGGTATGAAGGAAGGCAGGTAGGTATGAAGGCAGGTAGATATGAAGGAAGGCAGGTGGGTATGAAGGAAGGCAGGTAGGTATGAAGGAAGGCAGGTAGGTATGAAGGAAGGCAGGTGGGTATGAAGGAAGGCAGGTAGGTATGAATGACGGCATGGAAGGTATGAAGGAAGGCAGGTAGGTATGAAGGAAGGCAGGTAGGTATGAATGACGGCATGGAAGGTATGAAGGAAGGCAGGTAGGTATGAATGACGGCATGGAAGGTATGAAGGAAGGCAGGTAGGTATGAAGGAAGGCAGGTAGGTATGAAGGCAGGTAGATATGAAGGAAGGCAGGTGGGTATGAAGGAAGGCAGGTAGGTATGAAGGAAGGCAGGTAGGTATGAAGGAAGGCAGGTAGGTATGAAGGAAGGCAGGTAGGTATGAAGGAAGGCAGGTAGGTATGAAGGAAGGCAGGTAGGTATGAAGGAAGGCAGGTAGGTATGAAGGAAGGCAGGTAGGTGTGAAGGAAGGCAGGTAGGTATGAAGGAAGGCAGGTAGGTATGAAGGAAGGCAGGTAGGTATGAAGGAAGGCAGGTAGGTATGAAGGAAGGCAGGTAGGTATGAAGGAAGGCAGGTAGGTATGAAGGAAGGCAGGTAGGTATGAAGGAAGGCAGGTAGGTATGAAGGAAGGCAGGTAGGTATGAAGGAAGGCAGGGTTATCACCAGAGTGGCTGACTTACCCTGGTGGTGACGCACTGCTGGTGTGTCTGGTAAGGTCAGGCCAAGGTCACTTATCCTGCCCCCGTCAACAGCGGCTCACATGACCTTATTGAGAGAAGTGTGGGTGTGGTTGGTCCCCCCCCCACACACACCAGAGGCCAGAAGCCAGTGATGGCAATGAAGCAATGTAGGAGGCGGGACCAGGAGCTACGTCTCTACCCCTCGCAACCACAACTCGGTGAGGACATTTATCCAGCATTAAATACATGTTGAGATTAAGACACATCTTGTCGGTATTATATACCATTCGTACACATTAAATACATGTATTGATTCATTTACTGACACAACACACACACACGTGTTTTGTTTTTCTAATGCAAAAAACTGTACATATCGTCTAAATTGTGCAGTGAATATACATCGTAAATTGAACAATGTACATTTGCCTTAAAACTTTACAATATGTCCCTCATGGAAATAAATGGTATAAAATACCGACACAATGGAAATATAAACACAAATGCAGTATAATGTGATCCTTTATTGACTACGTTTCGCCCACACAGATGCAGCATTCTTCACCTGACCTCAGCATTCTGAACCGGACTATAAATACTCGCGTTCCTTCCACCCCAGGTAGTTCTGTTTGTGACTTGAAAAAGCCCACTGTGTGGGCGAAACGTAGTCAATAAAGGATCACATTATACTGCATTTGTGTTTATATTTCCAATATGTCCCTCAAGGGAGGTTCCTTGACGCTGGTGAGGGGCTCTTGATCTAGGGAATTGTATCTGTGCTCCGGTTCCCTGAATTGAGCCTGAATACCTTACATCCCCCCCCCCCACATGCTCTGTATAATCCTACGGGTTTAGCGCTTCCCTGTGATTATAATAATGTGATTATGATAATGCACGATATGCGTAGACAATGCGTTGGGCAAATATTTTTGTTAGCGGGTTTGTGTTTGAGAAGGACCTGACTAGTATGAGTTAGTAGGCCTGCTGCAGTGTTCTTCCTTATGTTCTTAAGTTGTATGTGTAGAGGCCACCTAACAGTGTATGTGTGTGTGTGTGTGTGCGCGCCCGAGGCAGAGGTTGCGTCTATGATAGTCTGGCTACAGTTACCAGGGAGTTACTTAAGGTAGTGGTGGAACACTGCCGTGGGGGGTGCTGAGGATGACGAGAGAGAGAGAGAGAGAGAGAGAGAGAGAGAGGTTCACACGGAACATCTAGATCCTGAGAACAACTTAACTAGATTAAGGACTATGGTGTATTATATGAGTTTGTGATTCAGGGAGAAGAGCAGAAGACTACCCCCCCTTCACAGCCAGCGTGAACACAGACGAGAAATACACGTACTATATTGGAAAAAATGACAGAATTAACAAGAGACAGAGATGGAACTGAATGATAAGACGTGGGCTAATCTGCCTCTACTACCTTAGTGCTGTTACTGTCTTATACTACTGGTATTAACACGCTGTCACTCAGAACTGTATGTACCAGTGGTTCTACCTCTGGCCACCACCATTTCTGTTGTTACGACTATAACCACCCTCTACTACCACCACCACCATCACCACCACCACCACCACCACCACCACCACCACCACCACCACCACCACCACCACCACTACTACTACTACTACTACTACTACTACTACTACTACTACTACTACTACTACTACTACTACTACTGGCTTGGTTACCTCGTTCTCAACTAATCGCTTGGAGACAGTTACTCAAAACTTGGGTGTAGCCACAGTATTACTGGTAGTCATGGTGTTGCTGGTGGTCACGGTGTTGCTGGTAGTCATGGTGTTGCTGGTAGTCATGGTGTTGCTGGTAGTCACGGTGTTGCTGGTAGTCATGGTGTTGCTGGTAGTCATGGTGTTGCTGGTAGTCATGGTGTTGCTGGTAGTCACGGTGTTGCTGGTAGTCATGGTGTTGCTGGTAGTCATGGTGTTGCTGGTAGTCATGGTGTTGCTGGTAACAATGGTGTTGCTGGTAGTCACGGTGTTGCTGGTAGTCATGGTGTTGCTGGTAGCCATAGTGTTGCTGGTAGTCATGGTGTTGCTGGTAGTCATGGTGTTGCTGGTAGTCATGGTGTTGATGGTAACAATGGTGCTGCTGGTAGTCATGGTGTTGCTGGTAGTCATGGTGTTGCTGGTAACAATGGTGCTGCTGGTAGTCATGGTGTTGCTGGTAGTCATGGTGTTGCTGGTAACAATGGTGTTGCTGGTAGTCATGGTGTTGCTGGTAGTCATGGTGTTGCTGGTAGTCATGGTGTTGCTGGTAACAATGGTGTTGCTGGTAGCCATGGTGTTGCTGGTAGTCATGGTGTTGCTGGTAGTCATGGTGTTGCTGGTAGCCATGGTGTTGCTGGTAGTCATGGTGTTGCTGGTAGTCATGGTGTTGCTGGTAGTCATGGTGTTGCTGGTAGTCATGGTGTTGCTGGTAGTCATGGTGTTGCTGGTAGTCATGGTGTTGCTGGTAGTCATGGTGTTGCTGGTAGTCATGGTGTTGCTGGTAGCCATGGTGTTGCTGGTAGTCATGGTGTTGCTGGTAGCCATGGTGTTGCTGGTAGTCATGGTGTTGCTGGTAGTCATGGTGTTGCTGGTAGTCATGGTGTTGCTGGTAGCCATGGTGTTGCTGGTAGTCATGGTGTTGCTGGTAGCCATGGTGTTGCTGGTAACAATGGTGCTGCTGGTAGTCATGGTGTTGCTGGTAGTCATGGTGTTGCTGGTAGCCATGGTGTTGCTGGTAGCCATGGTGTTGCTGGTAGTCATGGTGTTGCTGGTAGCCACAGTGCTGCTGGTAGCCATGGTGTTGCTGGAAGTCATGGTGTTGCTGGTAGTCATGGTGTTGCTGGTAGTCATGGTGTTGCTGGTAGCCATGGTGTTGCTGGTAGCCATGGTGTTGCTGGTAGTCATGGTGTTGCTGGTAGCCACAGTGCTGCTGGTAGCCATGGTGTTGCTGGTAGTCATGGTGTTGCTGGTAGTCATGGTGTTGCTGGTAGCCATGGTGTTGCTGGTAGCCATGGTGTTGCTGGTAGTCATGGTGTTGCTGGTAGCCACAGTGCTGCTGGTAGCCATGGTGTTGCTGGCAGTCATGGTGTTGCTGGTAGTCATGGTGTTGCTGGTAGTCATGGTGTTGCTGGTAGCCACAGTGTTGCAGGTAGCCACGGGACTACCTTCCCCAGCCTAGTATTACCACAGTCATGACCAGTGGCTGTGCTCTAAGGAGCAACACACTGCTACACTTTCTCCTCTCTATTCCAATTACTCCCTAACTTCCTTCTTTATTTACTTCCCCTTTACCTGCTGTGGGTGAGTTGTGAATTGTTGCAACTTCAGCTGTGCAAGAAGAACAACATGGGAAACATCAATCAGGGAGACATCAATGGTTCAATCCCCTTCTCCCTATGTCCAACCCCCTCCCGTCTCCCTAACCCCCAACCCCCCGTCACCTCCTTCGGGCGTTGTGGTGGACTGTTAAATCAACACCCCGGGGCAGACGCACAGTGTAAATACACTGAGAGGTGCGTGTCTCTCAGTGTAAATACACTGAGAGGTGCGTGTCTCTCAGTGTAAATACACTGAGAGGTGCGTGTCTCTCAGTGTAAATACACTGAGAGGTGTTTGGAACAATATCGTGGCTCCAACAATTCGCAACTAACCCACAATACCCCTCAGATATTTACTGCTTGTCATGTAACAACAATATCCCCCCTGGAAATGCATAAGATATGTACACAAAAAATTCTCTCTCTCTCTCTCTCTCTCTCTCTCTCTCTCTCTCTCTCTCTCTCTCTCTCTCTCTCTCTCTCTCTCTCTCTCTCTCTCTCTCTCTCTCTCTCTCTCTCGTACACACAGATTCACTTTTTTCGTTGTACCCCTCAAGGGAGGTTCCTTGACGCTGGTGAGGGGCTCTTGATCTAGGGAACTGGATCCGTGCTCTAGTTCCCTGAATTGAGCCTGAATGCCTTCCACCCCCACATGCGCTATATAATCCTACGGGTTTAGCGCTCCTCCATGATTATCATAATAATAATTTGCGTATTTTTAGCACATATAGTGTAATCTTAGTGCACTGGAGGAGTTGATGGAGGTTCTAGCACTGGAGGAGGAGTTGATGGAGGTTCTAACACTGGAGGAGGAGTTGATGGAGGATCTAACACTGGAGGAGGAGTTGATGGAGGTTGTAACACACTGGAGGAGGAGTTGATGGAGGTCCTAACTGGAGATGTTGATGGAGGATCTAACACTGGAGGAGGAGTTGATGGAGGTTCTCGCACACTGGCGGAGTTGATGGAAGTTCTAGCACTGGAGGAGGAGTTGATGGAAGTTCTAGCACTGGAGGAGGAGTTGATGGAAGTTCTAGCACTGGAGGAGGAGTTGATGGAGGTTTTAGCACACTGGAGGAGGAGTTGATGGAGGTTCTAGCACTGGAGGAGGAGTTGATGGAAGTTCTAGCACACTGGAGGAGGAGTTGATGGAGATTCTAGCACACTGGAGGAGGAGTTGGAGGTTCTAGCGCTGGAGGAGGAGTTGATGGAGGTTCTAGCACACTGGAGGAGGAGTTGATGGAGGTTCTAGCACTGGAGGAGGAGTTGATGGAGGTTCTAGCACACTGGAGGAGGAGTTGATGGAGATTCTAGCACACTGGAGGAGGAGTTGATGGAGGTTCTAGCACACTGGAGGAGGAGTTGATGGAGGTTCTAGCACTGGAGGAGGAGTTGATGGAGGTTCTAGCACACTGGAGGAGGAGTTGATGGAGGTTCTAGCACACTGGAGGAGTTGATGGAGGTTCTAGCACACTGGAGGAGGAGTTGATGGAGGTTCTAGCACACTGGAGGAGGAGTTGATGGAGGTTCTAGCACTGGAGGAGGAGTTGATGGAGATTCTAGCACACTGGAGGAGGCGTTGATGGAGATTCTAGCACACTGGAGGAGGAGTTGATGGAGGTTCTAGCACACTGGAGGAGGAGTTGATGGAGGTTCTAGCACACTGGAGGAGGAGCTGATGGAGGTTCTAGCACACTGGAGGAGGAGTTGATGGAGATTCTAGCACACTGGAGGAGGAGTTGATGGAGGTTCTAGCACACTGGAGGAGGAGCTGATGGATATTCTAGCACACTGGAGGAGGCGTTGATGGAGATTCTAGCACACTGGAGGAGGAGTTGATGGAGGCTCTAGCACACTGGAGGAGGAGTTGATGGATATTCTAGCACTGGAGAAGGAGTTGATGGAGGTTCTAGCACACTGGAGGAGGAGTTG
>NC_091335.1:20400785-20413285 GCF_038502225.1 Cherax quadricarinatus | reverse complement strand
GGAACGTTCTTGAAAATACGGTCAAGGAACGTTCTTGAAAATACGGTCAAGGAACGTTCTTGAAAATACGGTCACGGAACGTTCTTGAAAATACGGTCACGGAACGTTCTTGAAAATACGGTCAAGGAACGTTCTTGAAAATACGGTCACGGAACGTTCTTGAAAATACGGTCAAGGAACGTTCTTGAAAATACGGTCAAGGAACGTTTTTGAAAATACGGTCAAGGAACGTTCTTGAAAATACGGTCACGGAACGTTCTTGAAAATACGGTCACGGAACGTTCTTGAAAATACGGTCAAGGAACGTTCTTGAAAATACGGTCAAGGAACGTTCTTGAAAATACGGTCAAGGAACGTTCTTGAAAATACGGTCACGGAACGTTCTTGAAAATACGGTCACGGAACGTTCTTGAAAATACGGTCAAGGAACGTTCTTGAAAATACGGTCAAGGAACGTTCTTGAAAATACGGTCACACAACGTTCTTGAAAATACGGTCACGGAACGTTCTTGAAAATACGGTCAAGGAACGTTCTTGAAAATACGGTCACGGAACGTTCTTGAAAATACGGTCAAGGAACGTTCTTGAAAATACGGTCAAGGAACGTTCTTGAAAATACGGTCAAGGAACGTTCTTGAAAATACGGTCAAGGAACGTTCTTGAAAATACGGTCAAGGAACGTTCTTGAAAATACGGTCACGGAACGTTCTTGAAAATACGGTCACGGAACGTTCTTGAAAATACGGTCACGGAACGTTCTTGAAAATACGGTCACGGAACGTTCTTGAAAATACGATCACGGAACGTTCTTGAAAATACGGTCAAGGAACGTTCTTGAAAATACGGTCAAGGAACGTTCTTGAAAATACGGTCACGGAACGTTCTTGAAAATACGGTCACGGAACGTTCTTGAAAATACGGTCACGGAACGTTCTTGAAAATACGATCACGGAACGTTCTTGAAAATATGATCACGGAACGTTCTTGAAAATACGATCACGGAACGTTCTTGAAAATACGGTCACGGAACGTTCTTGAAAATACGGTCACGGAACGTTCTTGAAAATACGATCACGGAACGTTCTTGAAAATGCGATCACGGAACGTTCTTGAAAATATGATCACGGAACGTTCTTGAAAATACGATCACGGAACGTTCTTGAAAATACGGTCACGGAACGTTCTTGAAAATACGGTCACGGAACGTTCTTGAAAATACGGTCACGGAACGTTCTTGAAAATACGATCACGGAACGTTCTTGAAAATACGATCACGGAACGTTCTTGAAAATACGATCACGGAACGTTCTTGAAAATACGATCACGGAACGTTCTTGAAAATACGGTCACGGAACGTTCTTGAAAATACGATCACGGAACGTTCTTGAAAATAGTCACGGAACGTTCTTGAAAATATGGTCACGGAACGTTCTTGAAAATACGATCACGGAACGTTCTTGAAAATACGATCACGGAACGTTCTTGAAAATACGATCACGGAACGTTCTTGAAAATACGATCACGGAACGTTCTTGAAAATACGGTCACGGAACGTTCTTGAAAATACGATCACGGAACGTTCTGGAAAATACGGTCACGGAACGTTCTTGAAAATACGGTCACGGAACGTTCTTGAAAATACGATCACGGAACGTTCTTGAAAATACGATCACGGAACGTTCTTGAAAATATGATCACTGAACGTTCTTGAAAATACAGTCACGGAACGTTCTTGAAAATACGATCACGGAACGTTCTTGAAAATACGGTCACGGAACGTTCTTGAAAATACGGTCACGGAACGTTCTTGAAAATACGATCACGGAACGTTCTTGAAAATACGGTCACGGAACGTTCTTGAAAATACGATCACGGAACGTTCTTGCAAATACGGTCACAGGGAACGTTCTCGCAAATACGGTCACAGGGAACGTTCTCGCAAATACGGTCACTGGGAACGAAGTTTCGTCATTCCATTAATATGTATTAATTAACAAAGTGCGGCATAGCCGGGGATCGAACCCGCGCCACCTTGGCCAGCCTCATGGAAAGCAGGTCAAAATTCTAACCGTAGAGTCCTACAAAGATGATGAGCCCTGGGCTTACTTCATGATGCGAGGACATACGAGGCCGTGATGAGCCCAGCGACCTAGGCTTACTTCATGATGCGAGGACATACGAGGCCGTGATGAGCCCAGCGACCTAGGCTTACTTCATGATGCGAGGACATACGAGGCCGTGATGAGCCCAGCGACCTAGGCTTACTTCATGATGCGAGGACATACGAGGCCGTGATGAGCCCAGCGACCTAGGCTTACTTCATGATGCGAGGACATACGAGGCCGTGATGAGCCCAGCGACCTAGGCTTACTTCATGATGCGAGGACATACGAGGCCGTGATGAGCCCAGCGACCTAGGCTTACTTCATGATGCGAGGACATACGAGGCCGTGATGAGCCCAGCGACCTAGGCTTACTTCATGATGCGAGGACATACGAGGCCGTGATGAGCCCAGCGACCTAGGCTTACTTCATGATGCGAGGACATACGAGGCCGTGATGAGCCCAGCGACCTAGGCTTACTTCATGATGCGAGGACATACGAGGCCGTGATGATCCCAGCGACCTAGGCTTACTTCATGATGCGAGGACATACGAGGCCGTGATGAGCCCAGCGACCTAGGCTTACTTCATGATGCGAGGACATACGAGGCCGTGATGAGCCCAGCGACCTAGGCTTACTTCATGATGCGAGGACATACGAGGCCGTGATGAGCCCAGCGACCTAGGCTTACTTCATGATGCGAGGACATACGAGGCCGTGATGAGCCCAGCGACCTAGGCTTACTTCATGATGCGAGGACATACGAGGCCGTGATGAGCCCAGCGACCTAGGCTTACTTCATGATGCGAGGACATACGAGGCCGTGATGAGCCCAGCGACCTAGGCTTACTTCATGATGCGAGGACATACGAGGCCGTGATGAGCCCAGCGACCTGGGCTTACTTCATGATGCGAGGACATACGAGGCCGTGATGAGCCCAGCGACCTAGGCTTACTTCATGATGCGAGGACATACGAGGCCGTGATGAGCCCAGCGACCTAGGCTTACTTCATGATGCGAGGACATACGAGGCCGTGATGAGCCCAGCGACCTAGGCTTACTTCATGATGCGAGGACATACGAGGCCGTGATGAGCCCAGCGACCTGGGCTTACTTCATGATGCGAGGACATACGAGGCCGTGATGAGCCCAGCGACCTGGGCTTACTTCATGATGCGAGGACATACGTGGCCGTGATGAGCCCAGCGACCTGGGCTTACTTCATGATGCGAGGACATACGTGGCCGTGATGAGCCCAGCGACCTGGGCTTACTTTATGATGCGAGGACATACGTGGCCGTGGTAAGCTCACAGCTAATTTTGATTCTACTCCCGTTTGAATACCAGTCTTCTCCAGCAGTCTATATGTTAATGTAACCACGAAACAAGTGGTATTACACACACACACACACACGCACACTCACTCACACACACACACACACACACACACACACACACACACACACACACACACACACACACACACACACACACACACACACACACACACACACACACGCGCATTCACACATGCACACACACACACACACACAAAAACTGCTAAGGGACATCGATACCTCAAAGGCAATGGGACCGGACAACATCTCTCCGTGGGTCCTTAGAGAGGGAGCAGATATGTTGTGCGTACCACTTACCACAATCTTCAACACATCCCTGGAAACTGGGCAACTACCTGAGGTATGGAAGACGGCAAATGTAGTTCCCATTTTCAAAAAAGGAGACAGAAAAGAGGCACTAAACTATAGACCTGTGTCATTGACGTGTATAGTATGCAAAATTATGGAGAAGGTTATCAGGAGGAGAGTGGTGGAGCACCTGGGACGGAACAGGAGTATAAATGCCAACCAGCACGGATTCACGGAAGGCAAATCCTGTGTCACAAACCTTCTGGAGTTTTATGATAAAATAACAGAAGTAAGACAAGAGAGAGAGGGGTGGGTTGATTGCATCTTCTTGGACTGCAAGAAGGCCTTTGACACAGTTCCTCACAAGAGATTAGTGCAGAAGCTAGAGCATCAGGCGCATATAACAGGAAGGGCACTGCAATGGATCAGAGAATACCTGACAGGGAGGCAACAACGAGTCATGGTACGTAATGATGTATCACAGTGGGCACCTGTGACGAGCGGGGTCCCACAGGGGTCGGTCCTAGGACCAGTGCTATTTTTGGTATATGTGAACGACATGACGGAAGGGTTAGACTCAGAAGTGTCCCTGTTTGCAGACGATGTGAAGTTAATGAGGAGAATTAAATCTGATGAGGACCAGGCAGGACTTCAAAGAGACCTGGACAGACTGGACACCTGGTCCAGCAAATGGCTTCTCGAATTTAATCCTGCCAAATGCAAAGTCATGAAGATAGGGGAAGGGCACAGAAGACCACAGACAGAGTATAGGCTAGGTGGCCAAAGACTGCAAACCTCACTCAAGGAGAAAGATCTTGGGGTGAGTATAACACCGAGCATGTCTCCGGAAGCACACATCAATCAGATAACTGCTGCAGCATATGGGCGCCTGGCAAACCTGAGAACAGCATTCCGATACCTTAGTAAGGAATCATTCAAGACACTGTACACCGTGTATGTCAGGCCCATACTGGAGTATGCAGCACCTGTTTGGAACCCGCACTTGATAAAGCACGTCAAGAAACTAGAGAAAGTACAAAGGTTTGCAACAAGGTTAGTTCCAGAGCTAAGGGGAATGTCCTATGAAGAAAGATTAAGGGAAATCGGCCTGACGACACTGGAGGACAGGAGGGTCAGGGGAGACATGATAACGACATATAAAATACTGCGTGGAATGGACAAGGTGGACAAGGACAGGATGTTCCAGGGAGGGGACACAGAAACAAGAGGCCACAATTGGAAGTTGAAGACACAAATGAGTCAGAGAGATAGTAGGAAGTATTTCTTCAGTCATAGAGTTGTAAGGCAGTGGAATAGCCTAGAAAATGACGTAGTGGAGGCAGGAACCATACACAGTTTTAAGACGAGGTTTGATAAAGCTCATGGAGCGGGGAGAGAGAGGGCCTAGTAGCAACCGGTGAAGAGGCGGGGCCAGGAGCTAGGACTCGACCCCTGCAACCACAAATAGGTGAGTACAAATAGGTGAGTACACACACACACACACACACACACACACACACACACACAACATGAGATTTAAGGAAGTATTTACAGTGGAAACAGGAAGACCTCTGGGAGGACAGAACAGAGGGGGACACCAGCATGGAATATACAAACAAGTGTTGGATGACATACATACAACTGAGGAGGAGGAGGAGGAGGAGGTGAAGAAGCTGCTAAGGGACATTGATACCTCAAAGGCAATGGGACTGGACAACATCTCACCGTGGGTCCTTAGAAAGGGAGCAGAAATGCTGTGTGTGCTACTAACCACAATCTTCAACACATCCCTTGAAACTGGGCAACTACCTGAGGTATGGAAGACGACAAATGTAGTTCCCATTTTTAAAAAAATGAGACAGAAAAGAGGCACTAAATTATTGACCAGTGTCACTGACGTGTATAGTATGCAAATCCATGGAGAAGATTATCAGGAGGAGAGTGGTGGAGCACCTGGAACGGAACAAGAGTATAAACGACAACCAGCACGGATTTATGGGAGGCAAATCCTGTGTCACAAATCTTCTGGAGTTTTATGATAAAGTAACAGAAGTAAGACACGAGAGAGAGGGGTGGGTTGATTGCATCTTCTTGGACTGCAAGAAGGCCTTTAAAAGGACACAATTGCAACTAATGTGACATTTATTGTGGCAACGTTTCGCTCTCCAGGAGCTTTATCAAGCCATTACAAACAATACATGGACACAGAGGGTATATAAAGGCTCAGAGTGAGGTGCAAAACTAGTGAGGTAACATTTCGATGTTCACCAGTGGTAGCAGTAGTAGTAGTGGTAGTCACAAAAGTAGAGCAACCAATTCGTACATGAATAAAAGGATACAAAAGCTATTACTTGGGTAACAAAAATAGGTTGGACAAACATAGACTGGAAAGAGGCAGGTTGTTTCAGTGTTCACTCTCTGTAAAGTGCTTTGTGTAGTATAACAGGAGAGACTATGTGATGGCAGGGTTTACTGTTTTCAGGAGGATTCTTGCTAAGACTTCGGAGATGGTGAAGCTGCCGTTGTTTTGTTTAATTGTATTCGAAACAGCGATCAGAGCTGATTCGAGGCACTTGCGTCTGCGGAAATTAGTTTCTTTGATCACTAATTGGGCGTCTCTGAATTTCATGAGATGATTGGTGGAATCTCACACACTTCTATTCCAGTCAAGATACCAAGAACAAAAGAGGCATCATCATCGGGTTTTTCCTAAGAGCATACCGAATTTGTAGTCCTGAGTTTCTTGACGAGGAATGTACATACATTCACCAAACATTCACTGAGTTACATTTTCCTTCTTTTTTCATCAAAGACTGCAAGAAAAGAGCTCTTCAGATTATTAATTCTCCATGCATCAACACAACTCTCAACAAAGTTATAATTCTTCCCAACAGCCAGGTTGCACTGAACGTCTCAAAAGTACTTTCACAAGCTAACACCAGAGTCGCCATCGCTTCTAGCACTTCAATAAAGGATCTAACCAGGACAAAATCCAAGCACCACGAACCAGTCAATGCAGGAGTTTACACTATACCCTGTGGAGGCTGTGACAAGATTTACGTAGGTGAAACAGCAAGAAACCTCGACACCCGCCTCAATGAACACATTTACGCATGTAGGAACGATAACTTGAACAACGCCTATGTACAACACCGAAATTCCACCAATCATCTCATGAAATTCAGAGACGCCCAATTAGTGATCAAAGAAACTAATTTCCGCAGGCGCAAGTGCCTCGAATCAGCACTGATCGCTGTTTCGAATACAATTAAACAAAACAACGGCAGCTTCACCATCTCCGAAGTCTTAGCAAGAATCCTCCTGAAAACAGTAAACCCTGCCATCACATAGTCTCTCCTGTTATACTACACAAAGCACTTTACAGAGAATGAACACTGAAACAACCTGCCTCTTTCCAGTCTATATTTGTCCAACCTATTTTTGTGTTACCCAAGTAATAGCTTTTGTTTCCTTTTACTCATGTACGAATTGGTTGCTCTACCATATTGTATTGCTTTTGTGACTACCACTACTATTACTGCTACCACTGGTGAACATCGAAATGTTACCTCACTAGTATTGCACCTCACTCTGAGCCTTTATATACCCTCTGTGTCCATATTTTGTTTGTAATGGCTTGATAAAGCTCCTGGAGAGAGAAACGTTGCCACAATAAATGTCACATTAGTTGCACTTGTGCCCTTTTACTTTACATATTGTCGGTAATTCTACCAACTTTATTACAAGAAGGCCTTTGCACACAGTTCCTCACAAGAGATTAGTGCAGAAACTAGAGGATCAGGCGCGTATAACAGGAAGGGCACTGCAATGAATCAGAAAATACCTGACAGGGCGGCAACAACGAGTCATGGTACGTGATGAGGTATCACATTGGGCACCTGTGACGAGCGGGGTCCCACAGGGGGTCGGTCCTAGGATCAGTGCTATTTTTGGTATATGTGAATGACATGATGGAAGGGTTAGACTCAGGAATGTCTCTGTTTGCAAATGATGTGAAGTTAATGAGGAGAATTAAATAAGATGAGGATCAGGCAGGACTTCAAAGAGACCTGGACAGGCTGAACACCTGGTTTAGCAACTGGCTTCTCGAATTTAACCTCGCCAAATGCAAAGTCATGAAGATGGGAGAAGGACAAAGAAGACCGCAGACGGAGTATAGGCTAGGTGGCCAAAGACTGCGAACCTCGCTCAGGGAGAAAGACCTTGGGGTGAGTATAACACCTAGCACGTCTCCGGAAGCACACATCAACCAGATAACTGCTGCAACATATGGGCGTCAGGCAAACCTGAGAACAGCGTTCCGATATCTTAATAAGGAATCGTTCAACACAATGTACACCGTGTACGTCAGGCCCATACTGGAGTATGCAGCACCTGTTTGGAACCCACACATGATCAAGCACGTCAAGAAATTAGAGAAAGTGCCAAGGTTTGCGACAAGGTTAGTTCCAGAGCTAAGGGAAATGTCCTATGAAAAAAGGTGACGACACTGGAAGACAGGAGGTCAGGGGAGACATTATAACAACATACAAACTACTGCGGGGAATAGACAAGGTGGACAGGGACAGGATGTTCCAGAGAGGGGGCACAGAAACAAGGGGTCACAATTGGAAGTTGTGGACCCAGATGAATAATAGGGATGTTAGGAAGTATTTCTTCAGTCATAGAGTCGTCAGGAAGTGAATAATCTAGCAAATGAGGTAGTGGAGGCAGGAACCATACATAGCTTTAAGATAAGGTATGATAAAGCTCATGGCGCAGGGAGAGAGAGGACCTATTAGCGACCAGTGAAGAGGCGGGGCCAGGAGCTGAGTTTCGACCCCTGCAACCACAATTAGGTGAGTACACACACACACACACACACACACACATGCGCACACACACAACACACACACACGCATACGCACACACAACACACACACATGCACACACATACACACACACATGCACACACATACACACACACACACACACACACACACACACACACACACACACACACACACACACACACACACACACACACACACACACACAGGTGGAGGTGCAGAACATGTTATGCGAACTTGACACCTCAAAGGCGGTGGGACCAGACAACATCTCTCCATGGGTCCTTAAAGAGGGAGCAGAGATATTGTGTGAGCCATTAACAAAGATCTTCAACACATCATTTGAAACTGGGCAACTCCCTGAGGTATGGAAAATGGCAAATGTAGTCCCAATTTTTAAAAAGGGAGACAGACATGAGGCACTAAACTACAGATCTGTATCACTAACGTGTATAGTATGCAAGGTCATGGAGAAGATCATCAGGAGGAGAATGGTGGGGCACCTGGAAAGAAACAAGTGTATAATTGACAACCAGCACGGTTTCAGGGAAGGAAAATCCTGTGTCACAAACCTACTAGAGTTTTATGACAAGGTGACAGAAGTAAGACAAGAGAGAGAGGGGTGGATCGACTGCATATTTTTGGACTTCAAGAAGGCCTTCGACTCAGTTCCTCACAAGAGGTTACTGCAAAAGCTAGAAGATCAGGCACACATAACAGGAAAGGCCCTGCAATGGATCAGAGAATACCTGACAGGGAGGCAACAACGAGTCATGGTACGGGACGAGGTGTCAGAGTGGGCACCTGTGACAAGCTGGGTTCCACAGGGGTCAGTCCTAGGACCTGTGCTGTTCTTGGTATGTGTGAACGACATAACGGAAGGGATAGACTCAGAAGTGTCCTTGTTTGCAGATGATGCGAAGTTAATGAGAAGAATCAAATCGGATGAGGATCAGAGGCCCATACTGGAGTACGCAGCACCAGTTTGGAATCCACACCTAGTCAAGCACGTCAAGAAATTAGAGAAAGTGCAAAGGTTTGCAACAAGACTAGTCCCAGAGCTACGGGGATTGTCCTACGAAGAAAGGTTGAGGGAAATCGGCCTGACGACACTGGAGGACAGGAGGGTCAGGGGAGACATGATAACGACATATAAAATACTGCGCGGAATAGACAAGGTGGACAAAGATGGGATGTTCCAGAGAAGGGACACAGACAAAAGAGGTCACAATTGGAAGTTGAAGACTCAGATGAATCAACGGGATGTTAGGAAGTATTTCTTCAGTCATAGAGTAGTCAGGCCGTGGAATAGCCTAGAAAGTGACGTAGTGGAGGCGGGAACCATACATAGTTTTAAGGCGAGGTATGATAGAGCTCATGGGGCAGGGAGAGAGAGGACCTAGTAGCAATCAGCGAAGAGGCGGGGCCAGGAGCTGTGACTCGACCCATGCAACCACAAATAGGTGAGTACACTAAAACAAACACACACACACACACACACACACACACACACACACACACACACGTACGCTAACACACACACACACGTACGCTAACACACACACACACAAACACACACATCTCCCTCCTCCTCCTCCTCCTCCTCCTCCTCCTCCTCCACCTCCTCTTCCTCCTCCTCCTCCTCCTCCTTCTCCTCCTCCTCCTCCTCCCTCCTCCTCCCTCCTCCTCCTCCTCCTTCCTCCCTCCTCCTCCTCCCCCTCCCTCCTCCTCCTCCTCCTCCTCCTCCTCGTCCTCCACCTCCTCCTCCTCCTCCTCTTCCTCCTCCTCCTCCTCAACCTCCTCCTCCTCCTCCACCTCCTCCTCCTCTTCCACCTCCTCCTCCTCTTCCTCCTCCTCCTCCTCCTCCTCCTCCTCCTCCACCTCCTCCTCCTCCTTCTCCTCCACCTCCTCCTCCTCCTCCACCTCCTCCTCCTCCTCCTCCTCCTCCACCTCCTCCTCCTCCTCCTCCTCCTCCTCCACCTCCACCTCCACCCCCTCCTCCTCCTCCCCTCCTCCTCCACGTCCTCCACCATCTTCCTCCTCCCTCCTCCTCCTCCTCCACCTCCTCCACCTCCTCCTCCTCCTCCTCCTCCTCCACCTCCTCCACCATCTCTTCCTTCCCTCCTCCACCACCTCCTCCTCCTCCTCCTCCTCCCTCCTCCTCCCCTCCCCTCCTCCCTCCTCCTCCTCCTCCTCCTCCTCCTCTTCCACCACCCCTCCTCCTCCTCCTCCTCCTCCTCCTCCTCCTCCTCCTCCTCCTCCTCCTCCACCTCCTCCACCATCCTTTTCCTCCTCCTCCTCCTCCTCCTCCTCCTCCTCCTCCTCCTCCTCCTCCTCCTCCACCTCCTCCTCCTCCTCCTCGTCCTCCTCCTCCTCCTCCTCCTCCTCCTCCTCCTCCGTCTCTACCGACATTTCTGGGATTTTTTCCTTTAAATAATATACTGTGAGAACTTCTTGACTTGCCAGTCTGTTTATCCACTTTTTCTTCTTTATTTTCTTCTTCTCACTCAGTTATGTGTTATTGTGTGTACTCACCTATATGTGGTTGCAGGGGTCGAGTTTTAGCTCCTGGCCCCGCCTCAGTTTACCGCTTGTTACATTCATTTTTGTCTGTACATATGTGTACGTATGTGCGTATGTGTGTATGTGTGTGTGTGTGTGTATGTGTGTGTTCGTATGTCTGTGTGTATATGTGTGAGTGTATGTTTCTGTACTCACCTAATTGAGGTTGCAAGGGTCGATACTCAGCTCCTGGCTCCGCCTTTTCATTGAGTGCTACTAAGTCCTCTGTCTTTCTCTCTGATCTCTTAGCTTTATCATACCTCGTCTTAAAGCTATGTATGGTTCCTGCCTCCACTACGTCACTTGCTACACTATTCCACTTCCTGACAACTCTATGACTGAAGAAATACTTCCTAACATCCCTTTGACTCATCTGTGTCTTCAACTTCCAATTGTGACCTCTTGTTTTTGTGTCCCATCTCTGAAACATCCTGTCTCTGTCGACGGTATCTATTCTACGCAGTATTTTGTATGCCATTATCGTCTCTCCCCTGACCCTCCTGTCCTCCATTGTCGTCAGACCGATTTCCCTTAACCTTTCTTCGTAGAACAATCCACTTAGTTCTGGAACTAGCCTTGTTGCAAACCTTTGCACTTTCTATAATTTCTTGACGTGCTTGATCATGGGTGGGTTCCAAACTGGTGCTGCATACTCCAGTATGGGCCTAACATACACAGTGTACAGTGTCTTGAACGATTCCTTATTAAGGTATCGGAACGCTATTCTCAGGTTTGCCAGGCGCCCGTATGCTGCAGCAGTTATTTGGTTGATGTGTGCCTCCGGTGACGTGCTCGGTGTTATGGTCACCCCAAGGTCTTTCTCCCTGAGTGAGGTCTGTAGTCTTTGTCCACCTAGCCTATACTCTGTCTGCGGTCTTCTTTGCCCCTCTCCAATCTTCATGACTTTGCATTTGGCAGGGTTGAATTCGAGAAGCCAGCTTCTGGACCACATGTCCAGCCTGTCCAGGTCTCTTTGCAGTCCTGCCTCATCCTCATCCGATTTAATTCTTCTCATCAGCTTCATATCATCTGCGAATAGGGACACTTCAGAGTCTATTCCTTCCATCATGTCGTTCGCATATATCAAAAATAGCACTGGGCCTAGAACTGACCCCTGTGGGACCCCGCTCGTCACAGGCGCCCACTGTGATACCTCTTCACGTACCATGACTCGTTGTTGCCTCCCTGTCAGGTATTCCCTGATCCATTGCAGTGCCCTCCCTGTTATATGCGCCTAATCCTCCAGCTTCTGCACTAATCTCTTGTGGGGAACTGTGTCAAAGGCCTTCCTGCAGTCTAGGAAAATGCAATCAACCCACCCCTCTCTCTCGTGTCTT
>NC_091335.1:20375785-20380785 GCF_038502225.1 Cherax quadricarinatus | reverse complement strand
GTGACTGACTGGTCTTGTTTCTTCCCGTCAGTCACGATGTTGTGACTGACTGGTCTTGTTTCTTCCCGTCAGTCACGATGTTGTGACTGACTGGTCTTGTTTCTTCCCGTCAGTCATGATGTTGTGACTGACTGGTCTTGTTTGTTCCCGTCAGTCATGATGTTGTGACTGACTGGTCTTGTTTCTTCCCGTCAGTCACGATGTTGTGACTGATTGGTCTTGTTTCTTCCCGTCAGTCACGATGTTGTGACTGGTCTTGTTTCTTCCCGTCAGTCACGATGTTGTGACTGACTGGTTTTGTTTCTTCCCGTCAGTCACGATGTTGTGACTGACTGGTCTTGTTTCTTCCCGTCAGTCACGATGTTGTGACTGACTGGTCTTGTTTCTTCCCGTCAGTCATGATGTTGTGACTGACTGGTCTTGTTTCTTCCCGTCAGTCATGATGTGACTGGTCTTGTTTCTTCCCGTCAGTCACGATGTTGTGACTGACTAGTCTTGTTTCTTCCCGTCAGTCATGATGTTGTGACTAACTGGTCTTGTTTCTTCCCGTCAGTCATGATGTTGTGACTAACTGGTCTTGTTTCTTCCCGTCAGTCATGATGTTGTGACTGACTGGTCTTGTTTCTTCCCGTCAGTCATGATGTGACTAACTGGTCTTGCTTCTTCCCGTCAGTCATGATGTTGTGACTGACTGGTCTTGTTTCTTCCCGTCAGTCATGATGTTGTGACTAACTGCTCTTGTTTCTTCCCGTCAGTCACGATGTTGTGACTGACTGGTCTTGTTTCTTCCCGTCAGCCATGATGTTGTGACTGACTGGTCTTGTTTCTTCCCGTCAGCCATGATGTTGTGACTGACTGGTCTTGTTTCTTCCCGTCAGTCATGATGTGACTGACTGGTCTTGTTTCTTCCCGTCAGCCATGATGTTGTGACTGACTGGTCTTGTTTCTTCCCGTCAGTCATGATGTTGTGACTGACTGGTCTTGTTTCTTCCCGTCAGCCATGATGTTGTGACTGACTGGTCTTGTTTCTTCCCGTCAGTCATGATGTTGTGACTAACTGGTCTTGTTTCTTCCCGTCAGTCATGATGTTGTGACTGACTGGTCTTGTTTCTTCCCGTCAGTCATGATGTTGTGACTAACTGGTCTTGTTTCTTCCCGTCAGTCATGATGTTGTGACTGACTGTTCTTGTTTCTTCCCGTCAGTCATGATGTTGTGACTAACTGGTCTTGTTTCTTCCCGTCAGTCACGATGTTGTGACTGACTGGTCTTGTTTCTTCCCGTCAGCCATGATGTTGTGACTGACTGGTCTTGTTTCTTCCCGTCAGCCATGATGTTGTGACTGACTGGTCTTGTTTCTTCCCGTCAGTCATGATGTGACTGACTGGTCTTGTTTCTTCCCGTCAGCCATGATGTTGTGACTGACTGGTCTTGTTTCTTCCCGTCAGTCATGATGTTGTGACTGACTGGTCTTGTTTCTTCCCGTCAGCCATGATGTTGTGACTGACTGGTCTTGTTTCTTCCCGTCAGTCATGATGTTGTGACTGACTGGTCTTGTTTCTTCCCGTCAGTCATGATGTTGTGACTGACTGGTCTTGTTTCTTCCCGTCAGCCATGATGTTGTGACTGACTGGTCTTGTTTCTTCCCGTCAGTCATGATGTGACTGACTGGTCTTGTTTCTTCCCGTCAGCCATGATGTTGTGACTGACTGGTCTTGTTTCTTCCCGTCAGCCATGATGTTGTGACTGACTGGTCTTGTTTCTTCCCGTCAGTCATGATGTTGTGACTGACTGGTCTTGTTTCTTCCCGTCAGCCATGATGTTGTGACTGTCTGGTCTTGTTTCTTCCCGTCAGTCATGATGTTGTGACTGACTGGTCTTGTTTCTTCCCGTCAGTCATGATGTTGTGACTGGTCTTGTTTCTTCCCGTCAGCCATGATGTTGTGACTGACTGGTCTTGTTTCTTCCCGTCAGCCATGATGTTGTGACTGACTGGTCTTGTTTCTTCCCGTCAGTCTTGATGTTGTGACTAACTGGTCTTGTTTCTTCCCGTCAGTCATGATGTTGTGACTGGTCTTGTTTCTTCCCGTCAGCCATGATGTTGTGACTGACTGGTCTTGTTTCTTCCCGTCAGTCATGATGTTGTGACTGGTCTTGTTTCTTCCCGTCAGTCACGATGTTGTGACTGACTGGCCTTGTTTCTTCCCGTCAGTCACGATGTTGTGACTGACTGGTCTTGTTTCTTCCCGTCAGTCACGATGTTGTGACTGACTGGTCTTGTTTCTTCCCGTCAGCCATGATGTTGTGACTGACTGGTCTTGTTTCTTCCCGTCAGCCACGATGTTGTGACTGACTGGTCTTGTTTCTTCCCGTCAGTCACGATGTTGTGACTGACTGGCCTTGTTTCTTCCCGTCAGTCACGATGTTGTGACTGACTGGTCTTGTTTCTTCCCGTCAGTCACGATGTTGTGACTGACTGGTCTTGTTTCTTCCCGTCAGTCATGATGTTGTGACTGACTGGTCTTGTTTCTTCCCGTCAGTCATGATGTTGTGACTAACTGGTCTTGTTTCTTCCCGTCAGTCATGATGTTGTGACTGGTCTTGTTTCTTCCCGTCAGCCATGATGTTGTGACTGACTGGTCTTGTTTCTTCCCGTCAGTCACGATGTTGTGACTGATCTTGTTTCTTCCCGTCAGTCACGATGTTGTGACTGACTGGCCTTGTTTCTTCCCGTCAGTCACGATGTTGTGACTGACTGGTCTTGTTTCTTCCCGTCAGTCACGATGTTGTGACTGACTGGTCTTGTTTCTTCCCGTCAGCCATGATGTTGTGACTGACTGGTCTTGTTTCTTCCCGTCAGCCACGATGTTGTGACTGACTGGTCTTGTTTCTTCCCGTCAGTCACGATGTTGTGACTGACTGGCCTTGTTTCTTCCCGTCAGTCACGATGTTGTGACTGACTGGTCTTGTTTCTTCCCGTCAGTCACGATGTTGTGACTGACTGGTCTTGTTTCTTCCCGTCAGTCATGATGTTGTGACTGACTGGTCTTGTTTCTTCCCGTCAGTCACGATGTTGTGACTGACTGGTCTTGTTTCTTCCCGTCAGTCACGATGTTGTGACTGACTGGCCTTGTTTCTTCCCGTCAGTCACGATGTTGTGACTGACTGGTCTTGTTTCTTCCCGTCAGCCACGATGTTGTGACTGACTGGTCTTGTTTCTTCCCGTCAGCCATGATGTTGTGACTGACTGGTCTTGTTTCTTCCCGTCAGTCACGATGTTGTGACAGACTGGCCTTGTTTCTTCCCGTCAGTCACGATGTTGTGACTGACTGGCCTTGTTTCTTCCCGTCAGTCACGATGTTGTGATTGACTGGCCTTGTTTCTTCCCGTCAGTCACGATGTTGTGACTGACTGGTCTTGTTTCTTCCCGTCAGTCACGATGTTGTGACTGACTGGTCTTGTTTCTTCCCGTCAGTCACGATGTTGTGACTGACTGGTCTTGTTTCTTCCCGTCAGTCACGATGTTGTGACTGACTGGTCTTGTTTCTTCCCGTCAGTCACGATGTTGTGACTGACTGGTCTTGTTTCTTCCCGTCAGCCACGATGTTGTGACTGACTGGTCTTGTTTCTTCCCGTCAGCCACGATGTTGGGACTGACTGGTCTTGTTTCTTCCCGTCAGCCACGATGTTGTGACTGACTGGCCTTGTTTCTTCCCGTCAGTCATGATGTTGTGACTGACTGGTCTTGTTTCTTCCCGTCAGTCACGATGTTGTGACTGACTGGTCTTGTTTCTTCCCGTCAGTCACGATGTTGTGACTGACTGGTCTTGTTTCTTCCCGTCAGCCATGATGTTGTGACTGACTGGTCTTGTTTCTTCCCGTCAGTCATGATGTTGTGACTGGTCTTGTTTCTTCCCGTCAGTCACGATGTTGTGACTGACTGGTCTTGTTTCTTCCCGTCAGTCACGATGTTGTGACTGACTGGTCTTGTTTCTTCCCGTCAGTCACGATGTTGTGACTGACTGGTCTTGTTTCTTCCCGTTGTTTTGTCCTGTTTTGAGAAGTTCAGAATATTCTTACACTAAACCGACTTTGTCTGTTAAGCTGACGTGATTGTCGGTTAAACTGGATTGAATGTCTGTTAAACTTACTTGAGTGTCTGTTAAACTTACTTGAGTGTCTGTTAAACTTACTTGAGTGTCTGTTAAACTTACTTGAGTGTCTGTTAAACTGACTTGAGTGTTTGTTAAACTTACTTGAGTGTCTGTTAAACTGGACTGAATGTCTATTAAACTGAATTGAATGCCTGTTAAACTTACTTGAGTGTCTGTTAAACTGACTTGAGTGTCTGTTAAACTTACTTGAGTGTCTGTTAAACTTACTTGAGTGTCTGTTAAACTGACTTGAGTGTCTATTAAACTTACTTGAGTGTCTGTTAAACTTACTTGAGTGTCTGTTAAACTTACTTGAGTGTCTTACTTGAGTGTCTGTTAAACTTACTTGAGTGTCTGTTAAACTTACTTGAGTGTCTGTTAAACTGATTTGAGTGTCTGTTAAACTGACTTGAGTGTCTGTTAAACTTACTTGAGTGTCTGTTAAACTGACTTGAGTGTCTGTTAAACTTACTTGAGTGTCTGTTAAACTGACTTGAGTGTCTGTTAAACTTACTTGAGTGTCTGTTAAACTGACTTGAGTGTCTGTTAAACTTACTTGAGTGTCTGTTAAACTTACTTGAGTGTCTGTTAAACTGACTTGAGTGTCTGTTAAACTTACTTGAGTGTCTGTTAAACTTACTTGAGTGTCTGTTAAACTTACTTGAGTGTCTGTTAAACTTACGTGAGTGTCTGTTAAACTTACTTGAGTGTCTGTTAAACTTACTTGAGTGTCTGTTAAACTGACTTGAGTGTCTGTTATACTGACTTACGTGTTAGGTAAACCAACTTACAACTTGGTAACTTTATTTAATAGATGTTTCGCCCACCGCTTGGGGGAGGGGGGTTGC
>NC_091335.1:20353285-20370785 GCF_038502225.1 Cherax quadricarinatus | reverse complement strand
TGTGAGATGCCACAGTGTTGTGGTAGGTGCTGGGAGATGCCACAGTGTTGTGGTAGGTGCTGGGAGATGCCACAGTGTTGTGGTAGGTGCTGGGAGATGCCACAGTGTTGTGGTAGGTGCTGGGAGATGCCACAGTGTTGTGGTAGGTGCTGGGAGATGCCACGGTGTTGTGCTAGGTGCTGGGAGATGCCACAGTGTTGTGCTAGAGATCCCACAGTGTTGTGCTAGATGCCACGGTGTTGTGCTAGGTGCTGGGAGATGCCACAGTGTTGTGCTAGGTGCTGGGAGATGCCACGGTGTTGTGCTAGGTGCTGGGAGATGCCACAGTGTTGTGCTAGGTGCTGGGAGATGCCACAGTGTTGTGCTAGGTGCCGGGAGATACCACGGCGTTGTGCTAGGTGCTGGGACATGTCACGGTGTTGTGCTAGGTGCTGGGACATGTCACAGTGTTGTGCTAGGTGCTGGCAGATACTACGGTGTTGTGCTAGGTGCTGGGACATGTCACGGTGTTGTGCTAGGTGCTGGGACATGTCACAGTGTTGTGCTAGGTGCTGGGACATGTCACAGTGTTGTGCTAGGTGCCGGGAGATACCAGTGTTGTGCTAGGTGCTGGGAGATACCACAGTGTTGTGCTAGGTGCTGGCAGATGCCACGGTGTTGTGCTAGGTACTGGGAGATGACACAGTGTTGTGTTAGGTGCTGGGAGATCCCACAGTGTTGTGCTAGGTGCTGGTTAATGCCACGGTGTTGTGCTAGGTGCTGGGAGATGCCACAGTGTTGTGCTAGGTGCTGGGAGATGCCACAGTGTTGTGCTAGGTGCCGGGAGATACCACGGCGTTGTGCTAGGTGCTGGCAGATACCACGGTGTTGTGCTAGGTGCTGGGACATGTCACAGTGTTGTGCTAGGTGCTGGGAGATGCCACAGTGTTGTGCTAGGTGCTGGGAGATGCCACAGTGTTGTGCTAGGTGCTGGGAGATGCCACAGTGTTGTGCTAGGTGCTGGGAGATGCCACAGTGTTGTGCTAGGTGCTGGGACATGTCACAGTGTTGCGCTAGGTGCTGGGAGATACCACAGTGTTGTGCTAGGTGCTGGGAGATACCACAGTGTTGTGCTAGGTGCTGGGACATGTCACAGCGTTGTGCTAGGTGCTGGGACATGTCACAGTGTTGTGCTAGGTGCCGGGAGATACCACAGTGTTGTGCTAGGTGCTGGGAGATACCACGGTGTTGTGCTAGGTGCTGGGAGATGTCACGGTGTTGTGCTAGGTGCTGGCAGATACCACGGTGTTGTGCTAGGTGCTGGGACATGTCACAGTGTTGCGCTAGGTGCCGGGAGATACCATGTGCACAGTGTTGTGTCGTAGGTGCTAGGATATGCCACGGTGTTGTGCTAGGTGCTGGGAGATACCACAGTGTTGTGATAGGAGCTGGGACATGTCACAGCGTTGTGCTAGGTGCTGGGACATGTCACAGTGTTGCGCTAGGTGCTGGGAGATACCACAGTGTTGTGCTAGGTGCTGGGAGATGCCAGTGTTGTGCTAGGTGCCGGGAGATACCACGGTGTTGTGCTAGGTGCTGGGAGATGCCACAGTGTTGTGCTAAGTGCTGGGAGATGCCACAGTGTTGTTTTAGGTGCTAGGTGCTGGGAGATACCACGGTGTTGTACTAGGTACTGGGAGATGCCACAGTGTTGTGCTAGGTGCTAGGAGATGCCACGGTGTTGTGCTAGGTGCTGGGAGATGCCAGTGTTGTGCTAGGTGCCAGGAAATACCACAGTGTTGTGCTAGGTGCTGGGAGATACCACAGTGTTGTGCTAGGTGCTGGGAGATACCACGATGTTGTGCTAGGTGCTGGGATATGCCACGGTGTTGTGCTAGGAGCCGGGAGATACCACAGTGTTGTGCTTGGTGCTGGGAGATGCCACGGTGTTGTGCTAGGTGCCGGGAGATGCCACAGTGTTGTGCTAGGTGCTGGAAGATGCCACGGTGTTGTTCTAGGTGCTGGGAGATGCTACGGTGTTGTGCTGGGTGCTGGGGCATGCCACGGTGTGGTGCTAGGTGCTTGGAGATGCACTCACAGAAATGTTTAATGACTTCCTAGGCCACCCTCCCTCTGCAACACCAGAAGGCAGAAGCACCATATCATTGCTAGGATGGTCGACTCGTTGCTAGGATGGTCTACTCATTGTTAGGATGATCGACTCATTGCTAGGATGGTCGACTCATTGCTAGGATGGTCGACTCGTTGCTAGGATGGTCGACTCATTGCTAGGATGGTCGAGTCGTTGCTAGGATGGTCGACTCATTGCTAGGATGGTTGACTCTTTGCTGGGATGGTTGACCCATTGCTAGGATGGTCGACTCGTTGCTAGGATGGTCGACCCATTGCTAGGATGGTCGATTCGTTGCTAGGATGGTCGACCTATTTCTAGGATGGTCGATTCGTTGCTAGGATGGTCGACCCATTGCTAGGATGATCGACTCGTTGCTAGGATGGTCGGCT
Source organism: Cherax quadricarinatus (assembly GCF_038502225.1). Lineage (NCBI taxonomy): Eukaryota > Metazoa > Arthropoda > Malacostraca > Decapoda > Parastacidae > Cherax > Cherax quadricarinatus. The sequence goes on along the minus strand of NC_091335.1, from coordinate 20,368,283 downwards.
CATTGCTAGGATGGTCGACTCATTGTTAGGATGGTCGACTCGTTGCTAGGATGGTCGACTCATTGCTAGGATGGTCGACTCGTTGCTAGGATGGTCGACCCATTGCTAGGATGGTCGACTCATTGCTAGGATGATCGACCCATTGTTAGGATGGTCGGCTCATTGCTAGGATGGTCGACTCATTGCTAGGATAGTCGACTCATTGCTAGGATAGTCGATTCATTGCTAGGATGGTCGACTCATTGCTAGGATGGTCGACTCATTGCTAGGATGGTCGACTCGTTGCTAGGATGGTCGATCGATTGCTAGGATGGTCGACTCATTGCTAAGATGGTCGACTTATTGCTAGGATGGTCGACCCATTGCTAGGATGGTCGACTCATTGCTAAGATGGTCGACTCATTGCTAGGATGGTCGACCCATTGCTAGATGGTCGACTCATTGCTAGGATGGTCGACCCATTGCTAGGATGGTCGACTCATTGCTAGGATGGTCGATCGATTGCTAGGATGTTCGACTCATTGCTAAGATGGTCGACTTATTGCTAGGATGGTCGACCCATTGCTAGGATGGTCGACTCATTGCTAAGACGGTCGACTCATTGCTAGGATGGTCGACCCATTGCTAGGATGGTCGACTCATTGCTAGGATGGTCGACTCATTGCTAGGATGGTCGAGGCATTGCTAGGATGGTCCAGTCATTGCTAGGATGGCGTGACTAGCGTGCCAGGAGCCTGGCTGTCATGACTTGTAGGATAGTGGTGGTGTATGTTATGTATTGATGACTTGACCAATGTAAACAAGGGTGAATGACTAGTGGTGGTGGTGGTGATAGTGGTGGTGGTGGTGATAGTGATGGTGGTGGTGATAGTGATGGTGGTGGTATTAGTGGTGGTGGTGGTGATAGTGATGGTGGTGGTGATAGTGATGGTGGTGGTATTAGTGGTGGTGGTGGTGATAGTGGTGGTGGTGGTGATAGTGATGGTGGTGGTGATGGTGGTGGTATTAGTGGTGGTGGTGGTGATAGTGGTGGTGGTGGTGATAGTGATGGTGGTGGTGATAGTCATGGTGGTGGTATTAGTGGTGGTGGTGGTGGTGATAGTGGTGGTGGTGGTGATAGTGATGGTGGTGGTGATGGTGGTGGTATTAGTGGTGGTGGTGGTGATAGTGATGGTGCTGGTGATAGTGATGGTGGTGGTATTAGTGGTGGTGATAGTGGTGGTGGTGGTGATAGTGATGGTGGTGGTGATGATAGTGATGGTGGTGGTGATAGTGATGGTGGTGGTATTAGTGGTGGTGGTGGTGATAGTGGTGGTGGTGGTGATAGTGATGGTGGTGGTGATAGTGATGGTGGTGGTATTAGTGGTGGTGGTGGTGATAGTGGTGGTGGTGGTGATAGTGATGGTGGTGGTGATAGTGATGGTGGTGGTATTAGTGGTGGTGGTGGTGATAGTGATGGTGGTGGTGATAGTGATGGTGGTGGTATTACTGGTGGTGGTGGTGATAGTGGTGGTGGTGGTGATAGTGATGGTGGTGGTGATAGTGATGGTGGTGGTATTAGTGGTGGTGGTGGTGATAGTGGTGGTGATAGTGATGGTGGTGGTGATAGTGATGGTGGTGGTATTAGTGGTGGTGGTGGTGATAGTGATGGTGGTTCTGATAGTGGTGGTCGTGGTGATAGTGATGGTGGTGGTATTAGTGGTGGTGGTGGTGATAGTGATGGTGGTGGTGATAGTGATGGTGGTGGTATTAGTGGTGGTGGTGATAGTGATGGTGGTGGTATTAGTGGTGGTGATAGTGGTGGTGGTGGTGATAGTGATGGTGGTGGTATTAGTGGTGGTGGTGGTGATAGTGATGGTGGTGGTGATAGTGATGGTGGTGGTATTAGTGGTGGTGGTGATAGTGATGGTGGTGGTGATAGTGATGGTGGTGGTATTAGTGGTGGCGGTGATAGTGATGGTGGTGGTGATAGTGATGGTGGTGGTATTAGTGGTGGTGATAGTGGTGGTGGTGGTGATAGTGATGGTGGTGGTATTAGTGGTGGTGGTGGTGATAGTGATGGTGGTGGTGATAGTGATGGTGGTGGTATTAGTGGTGGTGGTGGTGATAGTGATGGTGGTGGTGATAGTGATGGTGGTGGTGATAGTGATGGTGGTGGTATTAGTGGTTGTGGTGGTGGTGATGGTGGCAATAGGAATAGTGGTAGGAATGGTGGAAGTGGTGGTAGGAATGTTGGTAGGAGTGGTGGAAGTTGTGGTAGGAGTGGTAGTACTGGTGGTGCTAGTGGCGATAGGAGTGGCTAAAATGGTAGTAGGAGTGGTGGTAGAAGTAGTTGTGGTGGTAGGTGGAGTAGTTGTAGTAGGAGTGGTGGCAGGAGTGGTGGTAGTGGTAGTAGGAGTGGCGGTAGTAGTAGTAGGAGTGGTGGTAGCGGTAGTAGGAGTGGTGGTAGAGGTAGTAGGAGTTGTGGGAGTGGTGGTAGAGGTAGTAGGAGTTGTGGGAGTGGTGGTAGAGGTAGTAGGAGTAGTGGTAGTGGTGGTAGAGGTAGTAGGAGTAGTGGTAGTGGTGGTAGAGGTAGTAGGAGTGGTGGTACTAGCAGTAGGATTGGTGGTAGCGGTAGTAGGAGTGGTGGTAGAGGTAGTAGGAGTAGTGGGAGTGGTGGTAGAGGTAGTAGGAGTAGTGAGAGTGGTGGTAGAGGTAGTAGGAGTAGAGGTAGTGGTGGTAGAGGTAGTAGGAGTGGTGGTAGTAGTAGTAGGAGTGGTGGTAGCGGTAGTAGGAGTGGTGGTAGAGGTAGTAGGAGTAGTGGTAGTGGTGGTAGAGGTAGTAAGAGTAGTGGTAGTGGTGGTAGAGGTAGTAAGAGTAGTGGTAGTGGTGGTAGAGGTAGTAGGAGTAGTGGGAGTGGTGGTAGAGGTAGTAGGAGTAGTGGGAGTGGTGGTAGAGGTAGTAGGAGTAGTGGTAGTGGTGGTAGAGGTAGTAGGAGTAGTGGTAGTGGTGGTAGAGGTAGTAAGAGTAGTGGTAGTGGTGGTAGAGGTAGTAAGAGTAGTGGTAGTGGTAATAGGAGTGGTGATAGTGGTGGTAGTGGTGGTAGGAGTGGTGGTAGTGGTGGTAGGAGTGGTGGGGTTCATGGCCGGATCAAGGATCAAGGATCAAGGATCAAGGATCAAGGAGTGTCGATCATGGATCCTCCAGGTATTATTTACAACGGAACCAAAGGCCATCATAGCCACTCCTAGCTGCGTATGATGCTCCGTCCTAGCTGCGTATGATGCTCCGTCCTAGCTGCGTATGATGCTCCGTCCTAGCTGCGTATGATGCTCCGTCCTAGCTGCGTATGATGCCTTGTCTTAGCTGCTTATGATGCTCCGTTCTAGCTGTGTATGATACCCAGTCCTAACTGCATATGATGCCCCGTTGTAGTTTCGTATGGTATCCAGTCCTAGCTGCATATAATGCCCAGTCCTAGCTGCGTATGATATCCAGTCCAAGCTGCGCATAATTCCCAATCTTAGCTGCGTATGATGCCCCGTCCTAGGTGCGTATGATGCTCCGTCCTAGCTGCGTATGATGTCCTGTCATAGCTGCGTGTGATACCCAGTCCTAGCTGCGTATGATACCCAGTCCTAGCTGCGTATAATGCTCAGTCTTAGCTGCGTATGATGTCCAGTCTTAGCTGCGTAGGATACCCTATCCTAGCTGCGTATGATGCCTTGTCTTAGTTGCGTATGATGCCCAGTACTAGCTGTGTGTGATACCCACGTGCGAAACGCACACTGTCAGCGATTTAACGCACACTGTCAGTGACTTAACGCACACTGTCAGTGACTTAACGCACACTGTCAGTGACTTAACGCACACTGTCAGTGACTTAACGCACACTGTCAGTAACTTAACGCACACTGTCAGTAACTTAACACACACTGTCAGTAACTTAACGCACACTGTCAGTAACTTAACGCACACTGTCAGTAACTTAACACACACTGTCAGTAACTTAACACACACTGTCAGTAACTTAACGCACACTGCCAGTGACTTAACGCACACTGTCAGCGATTTAACACACACTGTCAGTAACTTAACGCACACTGCCAGTGACTTAACGCACACTGTCAGTGACTTAACGCACACTGTCAGTAACTTAACACACACTGTCAGTAACTTAACGCACACTGTCAGTGACTTAACGCACACTGTCAGCGATTTAACACACACTGTCAGTAACTTAACACACACTGTCAGTGACTTAACGCACACTGTCAGTAACTTAACGCACACTGTCAGTAACTTAACACACACTGTCAGTAACTTAACACACACTGTCAGTAACTTAACGCACACTGTCAGTGACTTAACGCACACTGTCAGCGATTTAACACACACTGTCAGTAACTTAACACACACTGTCAGTAACTTAACGCACACTGTCAGTAACTTAACGCACACTGCCAGTGACTTAACGCACACTGTCAGTAACTTAACACACACTGTCAGTAACTTAACGCACACTGTCAGCGATTTAACACACACTGTCAGTAACTTAACGCACACTGTCAGTAACTTAACGCACACTGTCAGCGATTTAACGCACACTGTCAGTAACTTAACGCACACTGTCAGTAACTTAATGCACACTGTCAGTAACTTAACACACACTGTCAGTAACTTAACGCACACTGTCAGTAACTTAACGCACACTGTCAGTAACTTAACGCACACTGTCAGTAACTTAACGCACACTGTCAGTAACTTAACGCACACTGTCAGTAACTTAACGCACACTGTCAGTAACTTAACGCACACACTTAACGCACACTGTCAGTAACTTAACGCACACTGTCAGTAACTTAACACACACTGTCAGTAACTTAACACACACTGTCAGTAACTTAACGCACACTGTCAGTAACTTAACACACACTGTCAGTAACTTAACACACACTGTCAGTAACTTAACACACACTGTCAGTAACTTAACACACACTGTCAGTAACTTAATGCACACTGTCAGTAACTTAACGCACACTGTCAGTAACTTAACGCACACTGTCAGTAACTTAACACACACTGTCAGTAACTTAACGACTTCTGTCAGTAACTTAACACACACTGTCAGTAACTTAACACACACTGTCAGTAACTTAACACACACTGTCAGTAACTTAACACACACTGTCAGTAACTTAACACACACTGTCAGTAACTTAACACACACTGTCAGTAACTTAACACACACTGTCAGTAACTTAACACACACTGTCAGTAACTTAACACACACTGTCAGTAACTTAACACACACTGTCAGTAACTTAACACACACTGTCAGTAACTTAACGCACACTGTCAGTAACTTAACACACACTGTCAGTAACTTAACGGACACTGTCAGTAACTTAACACACACTGTCAGTAACTTAACACACACTGTCAGTAACTTAACACACACTGTCAGTAACTTAACACACACTGTCAGTAACTTAACACACACTGTCAGTAACTTAACACACACTGTCAGTAACTTAATGCACACTGTCAGTAACTTAACACACACTGTCAGTAACTTAACACACACTGTCAGTAACTTAACGCACACTGTCAGTAACTTAACACACTCTGTCAGTAACTTAACACTGTCAGTAACTTAACACTGTCAGTAACTCAACACTGTCAGTAACTTAACACTGTCAGTAACTTAACACTGTCAGTAACTTAACACTGTCAGTAACTTAACACTGTCAGTAACTTAACACTGTCAGTAACTTAACACTGTCAGTAACTTAACACTGTCAGTAACTTAACACTGTCAGTAACTTAACACTGTCAGTAACTTAACACTGTCAGTAACTTAACACTGTCAGTGACTTAACGCACACTGTCAGTAACTTAACGCACACTGTCAGTAACTTAACGCACACTGTCAGTAACTTAACGCACACTGTCAGTAACTTAACACTGTCAGTAACTTAACGCACACTGTCAGTAACTTAACGCACACTGTCAGTAACTTAACGCACACTGTCAGTAACTTAACGCACACTGTCAGTAACTTAACGCACACTGTCAGTAACTTAACGCACACTGTCAGTAACTTAACGCACACTGTCAGTAACTTAACACACACTGTCAGTAACTTAACACACACTGTCAGTAACTTAACGCACACTGTCAGTAACTTAACACACACTGTCAGTAACTTAACACACACTGTCAGTAACTTAACGCACACTGTCAGTAACTTAACACACACTGTCAGTAACTTAACACACACTGTCAGTAACTTAACGCACACTGTCAGTAACTTAACACACACTGTCAGTAACTTAACACACACTGTCAGTAACTTAACGCACACTGTCAGTAACTTAACACACACTGTCAGTAACTTAACGCACACTGTCAGTAACTTAACGCACACTGTCAGTAACTTAACGCACACTGTCAGTAACTTAACGCACACTGTCAGTAACTTAACGCACACTGTCAGTAACTTAACGCACACTGTCAGTAACTTAACGCACACTGTCAGTAACTTAACACACACTGTCAGTAACTTAACGCACACTGTCAGTAACTTAACGCACACTGTCAGTAACTTAACGCACACTGTCGGTGACTTAACACACACTGTCAGTAACTTAACGCACACTGTCGGTGACTTAACACACACTGTCAGTGACTTAACGCACACTGTCGGTGACTTAACACACACTGTCAGTGACTTAACGCACACTGTCAGTGACTTAACGCACACTGTCGGTGACTTAACGCACACTGTCAGTAACTTAACGCGCACTGTCAGTAACTTAACACACACTGTCAGTAACTTAACACACACTGTCAGTAACTTAACACACACTGTCAGTAACTTAACGCACACTGTCAGTAACTTAACGCACACTGTCAGTAACTTAACGCACACTGTCAGTAACTCAACGCACACTGTCAGTGACTTAACACTGTCAGTAACTTAACGCACACTGTCAGTAACTTAACACTGTCAGTAACTTAACGCACACTGTCAGTAACTTAACGCACACTGTCAGTAACTTAACGCACACTGTCAGTAACTTAACACACACTGTCAGTAACTTAACACACACTGTCAGTAACTTAACACACACTGTCAGTGACTTAACGCACACTGTCAGTAACTTAACACACACTGTCAGTAACTTAACACACACTGTCAGTAACTTAACGCACACTGTCAGTAACTTAACACACACTGTCAGTAACTTAACGCACACTGTCAGTAACTTAACGCACACTGTCAGTAACTTAACGCACACTGCCAGTAACTTAACACACACTGTCAGTAACTTAACGCACACTGTCAGTAACTTAACGCACACTGTCAGTAACTTAACGCACACTGTCAGTAACTTAACACACACTGTCAGTAACTTAACACACACTGTCAGTAACTTAACACACACTGTCAGTAACTTAACGCACACTGTCAGTAACTTAACACACACTGTCAGTAACTTAACGCACACTGTCAGTAACTTAACACACACTGTCAGTAACTTAACACACACTGTCAGTAACTTAACACACACTGTCAGTAACTTAACACACACTGTCAGTAACTTAACCCACACTTTCAGTAACTTAACGCACACTGTCAGTAACTTAACACACACTGTCAGTAACTTAACACACACTGTCAGTAACTTAACACACACTGTCAGTAACTTAACACACACTGTCAGTAACTTAATGCACACTGTCAGTAACTTAACACACACTGTCAGTAACTTAACACACACTGTCAGTAACTTAACACACACTGTCAGTAACTTAACACACACTGTCAGTAACTTAACACTGTCAGTGACTTAACGCACACTGTCAGTAACTTAACGCACACTGTCAGTAACTTAACGCACACTGTCAGTAACTTAACACACACTGTCAGTAACTTAACACACACTGTCAGTAACTTAACACACACTGTCAGTAACTTAACACACACTGTCAGTAACTTAACGCACACTGTCAGTAACTTAACACACACTGTCAGTAACTTAACGCACACTGTCAGTAACTTAACGCACACTCTCAGTAACTTAACACACACTGTCAGTAACTTAACACACACTGTCAGTAACTTAACACACACTGTCAGTAACTTAACGCACACTGTCAGTAACTTAACACACACTGTCAGTAACTTAACGCACACTGTCAGTAACTTAACGCACACTGTCAGTAACTTAACACACACTGTCAGTAACTTAACACACACTGTCAGTAACTTAACACACACTGTCAGTAACTTAACACACACTGTCAGTAACTTAACCCACACTTTCAGTAACTTAACGCACACTGTCAGTAACTTAACACACACTGTCAGTAACTTAACACACACTGTCAGTAACTTAACACACACTGTCAGTAACTTAACACACACTGTCAGTAACTTAATGCACACTGTCAGTAACTTAACACACACTGTCAGTAACTTAACACACACTGTCAGTAACTTAACACACACTGTCAGTAACTTAACACACACTGTCAGTAACTTAACACTGTCAGTGACTTAACGCACACTGTCAGTAACTTAACGCACACTGTCAGTAACTTAACGCACACTGTCAGTAACTTAACACACACTGTCAGTAACTTAACACACACTGTCAGTAACTTAACACACACTGTCAGTAACTTAACACACACTGTCAGTAACTTAACGCACACTGTCAGTAACTTAACACACACTGTCAGTAACTTAACACACACTGTCAGTAACTTAACACTGTCAGTAACTCAACACTGTCAGTAACTTAACACTGTCAGTAACTTAACACTGTCAGTAACTTAACGCACACTGTACAGGAATCACCAGTAGGCTCTGCTGGTCTTGTATTTCGTTACTTTGCATGTGCCGGTAGGCCTACTGCAGTGTTTTATAAACTTACATGTTCTTATTATCAACGTATATGTGGTTCCCAGAAATGAAACCTGCTTTGTATATATCCCAGTAGGCCTATCTCAGAGATTCCTCGTGTATATATCCCGGTAGGCCTATCTCAGAGATTCCTCGTGTATATATCCCGGTAGGCCTATCTCAGAGATTCCTCGTGTATATATCCCGGTAGGCCTATCTCAGAGATTCCTCGTGTATATATCCCGGTAGGCCTATCTCAGAGATTCCTCGTGTATATATCCCGGTAGGCCTATCTCAGAGATTACTCGTGTATATATCCCTGTAGGCCTATCTCAGATTCCTCGTGTATATATCCCGGTAGGCCTATCTCAGAGATTCCTCGTGTATATATCCTGGTAGGCCTATCTCAGAGATTCCTCGTGTATATATCCGGTAGGCGTATCTCAGAGATTCCTCGTGTATATATCCCGGTAGGCCTATCAGATTCCTCGTGTATATATCCCGGTAGGCCTATCTCAGAGATTCCTCGTGTATATATCCCGGTAGGCCTATCTCAGAGATTACTCGTGTATATATCCCTGTAGGCCTATCTCAGAGATTCCTCGTGTATATATCCCGGTAGGCCTATCTCAGAGATTCCTCGTGTATATATCCTGGTAGGCCTGTCTCAGAGATTCCTCGTGTATATCCGGTAGGCCTATCTCAGAGATTCCTCGTGTATATCCGGTAGGCCTATCTCAGAGATTCCTCGTGTATATCCGGTAGGCCTATCTCAGAGATTTCTCGTGTATATCCGGTAGGCCTATCTCAGAGATTCCTCGTGTATGTGTTCTTATTGCCTGTATGTAAATAGATCTATTTTGCACAGGCCAGCAGGCCTAGTGCGGTATTTTCTATGTTCTTAGTGTGTTAATAAGATCACAGTAAACAGGTGATGTCACAATATACAAAATAACAACAGTGAAAAAAATAGAGAAATTCCAAGCGCTTTCGTGATTTCTGACATTATTAAGGAACAGTGACTTGTATATGTGACTTCTCTGCTCCAGGACATCTGGCCGACGGACACTTCACCGACGGACACTTCACCGACGGACACTTCACCGCATGGACATATGGCAGAACTGCCATTCATCACCTTAACTTAACCTAATTATCACTAATTATCACTATTGTCTGTTCTGCCAGATGGCTGTCTGCGCAATGTCCGTTCGGCCAGGTGTCCGTGGGTCAAATGTCTGTCGGCCAGGTGTCCGTGGGTCAAATGTCTGTCGGCCAGGTGTCCGTGGGTCAAATGTCTGTCGGCCAGGTGTCCGTGCGTCAAATGTCTGTCGGCCAGGTGTCCGTGGGTCAAATGTCTGTCGGCCAGGTGTCCGTGGGTCAAATGTCTGTCGGCCAGGTGTCCGTGGGTCAAATGTCTGTCGGCCAGGTGTCCGTGGATCAAATGTCTGTCGGCCAGGTGTCCGTGGGTCAAATGTCTGTCGGCCAGGTGTCCGTCGGTCATCTGTCCGGCGATGGATTTCTCACATTATCAAGGAACTGTGACTGTTCTTTGATAATGTGAGAAACCACGAAAGCGCTTGCAATTTCTCTATTTTTTCATTTTGGTTATCTTGCATGCTCTTAATATGTGTCAGCAGGTAGCCTCCAGTTCTGATAACAACATTGATCTGACCATCTTTAGCGGCTAGAACACCTTCACCTCGCCACTTGTGGCCAGATACCTGCGTTTGTCACTGTTGGTAGTAAAACAACCTGACTATGTCATATGTTGTAGCCACACACTTGTTTGTGACTGTAGAGGAGGTACTGTGTGTGTGTGTACTCACCTATTTGTACTCACCTATTTGTGGTTGCAGGGGTCGAGTCCTAGCTCCTGGCCCCGCCTCTTCACCGGTTGCTACTAGACCCTCTCTCTCCCCGCTCCATGAGCTTTATCAAACCTCGTCTTAAAACTGTGTATGGTTCCTGCCTCCACTACGTCATTTTCTAGGCTATTCCACTGCCTTACAACTCTATGACTGAAGAAATACTTCCTACTATCTCTCTGACTCATTTGTGTCTTCAACTTCCAATTGTGGCCTCTTGTTTCTGTGTCCCCTCCCTGGAACATCCTGTCCTTGTCCACCTTGTCTATTCCACGCAGTATTTTATATGTCGTTATCATGTCTCCCCTGACCCTCCTGTCCTCCAGTGTCGTCAGGCCGATTTCCCTTAATCTTTCTTCATAGGACATTCCCCTTAGCTCTGGAACTAACCTTGTTGCAAACCTTTGTACTTTCTCTAGTTTCTTGACGTGCTTTATCAAGTGCGGGTTCCAAACAGGTGCTGCATACTCCAGTATGGGCCTGACATACACGGTGTACAGTGTCTTGAATGATTCCTTACTAAGGTGTCGGAATGCTGTTCTCAGGTTTGCCAGGCGCCCATATGCTGCAGCAGTTATCTGATTGATGTGTGCTTCCGGAGACATGCTCGGTGTTATACTCACCCCAAGATCTTTCTCCTTGAGTGAGGTTTGCAGTCTTTGGCCACCTAGCCTATACTCTGTCTGTGGTCTTCTGTGCCCTTCCCCTATCTTCATGACTTTGCATTTGGCAGGATTAAATTCGAGAAGCCATTTGCTGGACCAGGTGTCCAGTCTGTCCAGGTCTCTTTGAAGTCCTGCCTGGTCCTCATCAGATTTAATTCTCCTCATTAACTTCACATCATCTGCAAACAGGGACACTTCTGAGTCTAACCCTTCCGTCATGTCGTTCACATATACCAAAAATAGCACTGGTCCTAGGACCGACCCCTGTGGGACCCCGCTCGTCACAGGTGCCCACTGTGATACATCATTACGTACCATGACTCGTTGTTGCCTCCCTGTCAGGTATTCTCTGATCCATTGCAGTGCCCTTCCTGTTATATGCGCCTGATGCTCTAGCTTCTGCACTAATCTCTTGTGAGGAACTGTGTCAAAGGCCTTCTTGCAGTCCAAGAAGATGCAATCAACCCACCCCTCTCTCTCTTGTCTTACTTCTGTTATTTTATCATAAAACTCCAGAAGGTTTGTGACACAGGATTTGCCTTCCGTGAATCCGTGCTGGTTGGCATTTATACTCCTGTTCCGTTCCAGGTGCTCCACCACTCTCCTCCTGATAATCTTCTCCATAATTTTGCATACTATACACGTCAATGACACAGGTCTATAGTTTAGTGCCTCTTTTCTGTCTCCTTTTTTGAAAATGGGAACTACATTTGCTGTCTTCCATACCTCAGGTAGTTGCCCAGTTTCCAGGGATGTGTTGAAGATTGTGGTAAGTGGTACGCACAACATATCTGCTCCCTCTCTAAGGACCCATGGAGAGATGTTGTCCGGTCCCATTGCCTTTGAGGTATCGATGTCCCTTAGCAGTTTCTTCACCTCCTCCTCCTCATCTGTATGTATGTCGTCCAACACTTGTTGGTGTATTCCTTGTTGGTGTCCCCATCTGGTCTGTCCCCCCAGAGTCCTTCCTGTCTCTACTGTAAATACTTCCTTAAATCTCGTGTTGAGCTCCTCACATACCTCTTGATCGTTTCTTGTGAGTTCCCCACCTTCTTTCCTCAGCCTTATCACCTGGTCCTTGACTGTTGTCTTCTTCCTAATGTGGCTATACAGCAGTTTCGGGTCAGATTTGACTTTCGATGCTATGTCGTTTTCATACTGTCTCTGGGCCTCCCTCCTTATCTGCGCATACTCGTTTCTGGCTCTTCTACTAATCTCCTTGTTTTCCTGGGTCCTATGCCTCCTGTACCTTTTCCATTCTCTGTTGCACTTAGCTTTTGCCTCCCTACACCTTCGGGTAAACCAAGGACTCGTCTTGGTCTTCCTATTATTTCTGTTTCCCTTGGGAACAAAACTTTCCTCTGCCTCCTTGCACTTTGTTGCCACATATTCCATCATCTCGTTTACTGATTTTCCTACCATTTCTCTGTCCCACTGAACCTCCTGCAGGAAGTTTCTCATACCTGTGTAGTCCCCCCTTTTATAGTTTGGCCTGTCCCCTTCAGTTCCTGTTACCTTCTCCACTTGTAACTCTACTATATAGTCAAAACTCAGAACCACATGATCGCTAGCTCCAAGGGGCCTCTCGTAAGTGATGTCCTCGATGTCTGAACTGCTCAGGGTGAACACAAGATCCAGTCTTGCTGGCTCATCCTCCCCTCTCTCTCTGGTTGTGTCCCTGACATGTTGATGCATGAGGTTTTCAAGTACCACATCCATCATCTTTGCTCTCCATGTTTCGGGACCCCCATGTGGCTCCAGGTTTTCCCAGTCGATCTCCCTGTGGTTGAAATCGCCCATTACCAGTAACTTTGCTCTGCTCGAGTGAGCTCTTCTTGCCACCTCAGCCAGTGTGGCCACCATCACCCTGTTGTTTTCTTCGTACTCCTCTCTTGTGTGTGTGTGTGTGTGTGTGTGTGTGTGTGTGTGTGTGTGTGTGTGTGTGTGTGTGTGTGTGTGTGAGTGTGTGTGTGTGTGTGTGAGTGTGTGTGTGTGAGTGTGTGTGTGTGTGTGTGTGTGTGTGTGTACTCACCTAATTGTACTCACCTAATTGTGGTTGCAGGGGTCGAGACTCAGCTCCTGGCCCCGCCTCTTCACTGATCGCTACTGGATCCTCTCTCTCTCTGCTTCCTGAGCTTTGTCATACCTCTTCTTAAAACTATGTATGGTTCCTGCCTCCACTACTTCACTTGCTAGGCTATTCCACTTGCTTACAACTCTATGACTGAAGAAATACTTCCTAACGTCCCTGTGACTCGTCTGAGTCTTCAGCTTCCAGTTGTGACCCCTTGTCCCTGTGTCCCCTCTCTGGAACATCCTATCTCTGTCCACCTTGTCTATTCCCCGCAGTATCTTGTATGTCGTTATCATGTCTCCCCTGACCCTTCTGTCCTCCAGTGTCGTCAGTCCGATTTCCCTTAACCTTTCCTCGTACGACATTCCCTTGAGCTCTGGGACTAGCCTTGTTGCAAACCTTTGTACTTTCTCTAACTTCTTGACGTGCTTGACCAGGTGTGGGTTCCAGACTGGTGCTGCATACTCCAGTATGGGTCTAACATACACAGTGTACAGTGTCTTGAACGATTCCTTATTAAGGTATCGGAACGCTATTCTCAGGTTTGCCAGGCGCCCGTATGCTGCAGCGGTTATTTGGTTGATGTGTGCCTCCGGTGATGTGCTCGGTGTTATGGTCACCCCAAGGTCTTTCTCCCTGAGTGAGGTCTGTAGTCTTTGTCCACCTAGCCTATATTCTGTCTGCGGTCTTCTTTGCCCCTCCCCAATCTTCATGACTTTGCATTTGGCTGGATTGAATTCGAGGAGCCAGTTACTGGACCACATGTCCAGCCTCTCCAGGTCTCTTTGCAGTCCTGCCTCATCCTCGTCCGATTTAATTCTTCTCATCAACTTCACGTCATCTGCGAACAGGGACACTTCAGAGTCTATTCCTTCCATCATGTCGTTCACATATATCAAAAATAGCACTGGTCCTAGAACTGACCCCTGTGGGACCCCGCTCGTAACAGGCGCCCACTGTGATACCTCTTCACGTACCATGACTCGTTGCTGCCTCCCTGTCAGGTATTCCCTTATCCATTGCAGTGCCCTTCCTTTTACGTGTGCCTGATCCTCCAGCTTCTGCACTAATCTCTTGTGGGGAACTGTGTCAAAGGCCTTCCTGCAGTCTAGGAAAATGCAATCTACCCAACCCTCTCTCTCGTGTCTTACTTCTGTTACCTTGTCATAAAACTCCAGGAGGTTTGTGATACAAGATTTGCCTTCCATGAACCCATGCTGGTTTTCATTTATAATCTTGTTCCTTTCCAGGTGTTCGACCACTCTCCTCCTGATAATCTTCTCCATGACTTTGCACACAATACATGTCAGAGACACAGGTCTGTAGTTTAGTGCCTCGTTTCTGTTTCCTTTCTTAAATATGGGGACTACATTAGCTGTCTTCCATTTCTCAGGTAGTTGCCCAGTTTCAAGGGATGTGTTGAAGATTGTGGTTAGAGGCACACACAGCATCTCTGCTCCTTCTCTAAGGACCCATGGGGAGATGTTGTCCGGTCCCA